>NC_081348.1:33499470-33608703 GCF_029784015.1 Lycium ferocissimum | reverse complement strand
TATTTTTAAAAGCTCTTTGAATGCTAACCTAGTTCAGAACCTCTAACTTAAATCATCATGAGCACATTACACGACGGACATTGGCTGTGTACAAAATGTACTTAGGAGACACCCAAATAATGGTCATTTGCAACTATGTACCTGAAAGAAGTTGGAAATGCCAAGAAAAAGCCAGACAATAAAAAAAGAAAAATAAGATAAAACAAAAAGGAGACTAATCCTTTTTCTTCTTCAACTTTATTTTTATATCTTTTTTTTTTGAAACTGTAACTATTGTATATATATATATATAAGCGGGCAACACAGTACATGGGTTGTAACAAACCATATTTACAATTGTACTTCAGAAGCTAAACTGATCTACCTCATATGAATCTAGCACATCAATTATGGTAGCAGTATCATCTGAAAATATCTGTTTACACCAAAAACTTGTTGTAAAGAGACAATTCAGTTTGATCTTCTGCATGCTATTCTCTATATTTTTAAAACATCTTGAATTCCTCTCCTTCCAGATTGTCCACCAGATGCAAGCAGGGACAATTCTCCATCTACTTCTGTTTCTTTTGCAGACCCTGCTTCCTCCCAACTCTGTAAAGCTTCTGTAATCTTTCCAGGCATGATCCAGGATATGCCTTTAAGATTAAAGAAAATTCTCCACAACTGTCCAGTCACTTCGCAATGTAGGAATAGATGGTTAACTGTCTCTTGCTTTATCTCACACAAAAAACATTTGGGACACAATGTTATCTGTCTTTTCATTAAATTTTCCTTGGTGAGGACAGCTTCCTGCCAAGAGCCACAAAAAACAAGCCACTTTGTGTGGGATGTTAGTTCTCCAAATATGTTTCCAAGGCCAATTATCAATCTGCTGATTAGACCGATTCATCAACCTATATGCCATAGACCTTGAAATCACCACTGTTGTTACCTTGCCATCTCAATACATCTTCACCTGCCTGTACACCACTGAATTGTGCAAGCATGCTGTAAAATTCAGTTACTCTGTCCATCTCCCAATCATTGAGTAATCTTCTGAAAGTTATATCCCAACCTTGAGGTGTCCACATTTCTGCTATAGTCTTCTGTTGGTGAAGCACGAGATTGAATATGTCGGGGGAAGTGTACTTTATCCCTATTTCATGCCAGTTGTCCTCCCAGAAGCTAGTTTTGTTACCGTCCAGGACTTTGATCTTCGTTTTGCTTTTCAGTTCCTCCAAAGGTCCTGATAGACCTCCATAAACTAACCCCATATGGTGTATCAACCTCCTTGGTCATCCATTTGTCTTCCTTCTCATATTGGTATTTATAACTTTACCCCATAGAGTCTGATTCTCATTGGTAAGTCTCCACAACCATTTCATCTTCAGTGCTTTATTGTGAATCTTCAAATTCCTGATTCCCAGACCTCCATATTTCTTTTCCAAAAGTAAGAGCTTCCCATTTGACTAGATGATACCCTTTCTTTCTTTGTTACCTTGCCATAGGAATGCTCTCCTGATTCTGTCCAGCCTTTTAATGACCCCTGCTGGGATTGGAAACAAAGACATCATATATGTAGGAAGAGCATCTAAGACTGAGTGAATGAGCGTCAACCTACCCCCCAAAGATAAGTATTGAGTCTTCCATCCAGCTTAGTTTTTCTCACATTTTTCAATAACACTGTCCCAAATTCCTATGGATTTAGATTTTGCTCCCAGTAGCATTCCTAGATAAGTAGTTGGTAAAGCGCCAACTTCTCCACCCAGAATTGCATTTAGTTGTGCCATCTCTGTGACCTCATTGGACGGGGAATAACAGGCTTTTCCTCCAGTTAATGTGTAAACCAGAAACACCTTCAAATAAGACTAAGATCACCCTCAAGTATCTCAACTGATCTTCTTGTGCGTCACAAAAAATGAGTGTGTCATCAGCATACTGGAGATGTGTCACTTCCATGCTGCCCTATCACCGTAGCCACTGCAAAACCTTGAATCCACCCATTTAAACTAGCAGTTTTTATCATATTATTGAGGCCTTCCATAACCAGAAGGAACAAAAAAGGAGACAGAGTGATCTCTCTTGCCTGAGACCTCTTTGTGATCCAAAAAAACCAGCAGGAGAACCATTAATAAGAATTGAGAAATTGACAGTTGTGATGCAGTGCTTGATCCACTGAATCCATTTATGTCCAGGCCATCCTTTCTAATAATTTTAGTAGAAAAACCCAATTAACATGATCATATGCTTTCTCAATGTCTAACTTGCATAGAATTCCGTTTTTTGTTGCTTAAGTCTAGAATCCACAGCTTCATTTGCCACTAGCACAGCATCCATGATTTGTCTTCCTTTGATAAATGCCATTTGTTGAGAATCTACCAGCTTTGTCATTACCCTTTCAATCTTTCTGTCAACACTTTGGAAATTAGCTTGTAGAAAACTACCTATCAAACTCGATAGGCCTGAAATCCCTCAGTTCCTTTGCCCTTTCTTCTTAGGAATCAATGCAATGAAAGTAGCATTGAAACTTCTTTCAAAGACTTCTTGATCATGGAAATTCTGCATAGCATTCATTATATCATGTTCACCTACTTCCCAGCATTTGATGAAAAAGCCCATGGTGAATCCATCTGGTCCAGGGGCTTTATCGGCTGCGCACAACTTCAAACATTTCAGTACTTCTTCTTCCTCAAATCTGCCTTGTAAAAGATCCCTCTCTTCCTCTGAGATGACAGGGCATCTTTCAAAATGACAAGAAGCCTCCATTCTTCAGTTTCTGTATAAAGCTGCTGATAAAAGTCAATGATTTCCTTTGATTCTGACAGGATCCTCACTTAACTCTCCTTGAACTAACAATTGATCAATGTTGTTGTACCTCTTGTGAGCATTAGCCATTTTGTGAAAGAACTTAGTGTTCTTATCACCTTCTTTTAACCATAAGGTCCTAGACTTCTGTCTCCATGAAATCTCTTCGTTCTTGACAAGTTCCTCATACTCCATATAAATTGCAGTCTTCTTTGCTATTTCCTCCCCAGTTAAAGGTCTGTCACCAAGTACCGAATCCAGGTCTGCCATCTGCCCCAACAATTTCTTTCTTTGAGAGTTCAGGTTTCCTTGCTCACTCTTGCTCCATTCCTTTAGCTTTGTTTTAAGAGCTTTCAGTTTGCAAGCAAGAATGTAGTCAGGTCTCCCAATAAAATTAAAAGAACTCCACCAGACATTAACTCTATCAGTAAAACCTTCCAATCCCAACCACCAATTTTCAAACTTGAAATAATTTTTGTTCTGAACCCAAGTACCACATTGTAATGCTACTGGAAAGTGATCAGAAATTAGCCTCTGGAGAAGGGATTGTTTGATATTATTGAAGCTGTCATCCCATTCTTTAGAAATAAGGATTCTGTCAATTCTTGAAGCTATATCATGATTATCCCCTTTGAAACAAGTGAAATTTCCACCCTCAAGTTGGGTATCAATTAGGTTCATATCTTCTATAAAATCAGAGAGATTCCACCATACCCCTTGTTCTTGTATTACAATTCCTCCTTTCTGAGCTAAATCTAGTGACATTAAAGTCACCGCAAACAGCCCATGGCCCTTCTATCAGTCCCCTTACAGACCCAATCTCATCCCACACTATCCTCCTAAGTAGGAGTTAGGTGCATATACCCCAGTAATATGACAAGAAAAATCCTGCAATTGTGCCTCAAATTTACAAGTCAAAGTATAGGCACCAATTTCAAGCACTTCCCCCTTCCAAACCCTACTGTCCCACGCCAACAAAATACCCCCTCTTGTACCACTAGCCTCCAACCAAGCAAACCTCATCCACCTGCCACCCCATATCTCCTTAACCTCCTCTATAAAATTCCCCTCTAGTTTAGTTTCCTGGATACAAACGATATCTGCATTCCAGTCTAGTACTAAACTTTTCACCATTGTTCTTTTAACCTTTTTGTTCAATCCCCTAACATTCCATGATACCAGTTTGAAATTCATGGATCAACATTAGTCGAACTCCTCCCTTATTCCTTTTACCATTGCTTTTGTATTTGACATCAAAGGTGATTAGGCCTTTCAATTCCTGGGCACCTTCGAATCTTGTCTTCTTGCATTCGAAATCTGACACCATCCTTCTAGCTTGTCGATCACTATCGATTTGCTTTAAAAGTTCCAGAGCCTCCTCTTCGTGCCCCTCCAATTCCCCCCAAGAATTTTGCTTATCTTGATCATGTTTTGATGTACCCAAACTGTTGCCTCCATCTCTTTTTCAAGAAAGGATTGTTGTTGTTGAATGAGCAAAGGTTCAGCCTCTTCAATTTCCCAGTTATCTCTCAGAATAAGTGAATTCTCCCCTGCCTGAAACGTCTCGCTATCTTCGCCAA
Organism: Lycium ferocissimum; assembly: GCF_029784015.1. NCBI lineage: Eukaryota > Viridiplantae > Streptophyta > Magnoliopsida > Solanales > Solanaceae > Lycium > Lycium ferocissimum. Next base: position 33,604,339 of record NC_081348.1, on the reverse strand, counting down.
TTTTGTCTTCAACATCCTTCTCGTAGATTGTTGCTTCTCCAAACCCTTCTTGTTGTCTGAGCTCCCCAATTTCCATCCCCTTTGTGTTCGTGACCATCTCTATAGAAGAAATAGCGACTCTGTCACCCTGTGTGTTTGCATGCGTGGAAGACTGTTCTAGAAGAGAGATATCCAGTGCTACGGTCCTTCTGTCATCTGCTTTTTCTTCCCATTGAGAATGTTGAATGCCATTAAAAATTAAAAGCCCAGCTAAATCAGGCCCATCTTCTCCTTTTGTAATATTCACAGACTTGGGCTGTGTGGGAGGCAATTTTACAGTTTCATTTAAAATTCTCACAAGCTGGTCACGTGCTACTGCTACATCAGAACCTCCAGCTATTTGACAACTGCACACCACGTGCTTTCCCCAGTTCAAACCCTAAAATTCTGGGATTCTCTTCTGTTACAAGTCAGGTTCTCTTTTGTCCAGCGGTCACTACTGCAAGTTGCAACCTTGGCTGTCTCTTCTGCAATCTCTTCTCTGACAACTCCGGTGGTGGCTTCCGATGGAGTTTCAACCCTAGTTTTGACTTCTGCCCATATCGGGATATGATAAGACAATCCATCTCGAACTATTGTCACTTCTCTTGGAAGATCTCTGCCATCATTGGATACCAAGATTCTTGCCCATTTGAGATGGTTTTTCAACTCTGTCTCTTCTTCCGTAGCAACCCATCCTCCACATAGATCTCCTATTTGTTGGAAAACTCTCTTGGACCAGAGATTAAGAGGAACACCAACTGCTTTGATCCAAGTGTTCTTGACTGAAACAGAGTCTGACAAACACCCCACCATGGGGCTCCACCATTCCAGTAGGAACCTGGATTTTTTTCCAGTTCCATTGGCCTTGAAGAATCTTCTCAGCCATGAACCTATTAGGGAACTCGAATAGAAATAGACCACCATTCATCTCTCATAAATATTGACCCCAATTACCGATTTCCAGTTGATTGTTGCCCACCTTCTCACATCGGCCAAGGTGGGTTTCTCATCTGCTTCTTCTCCACAACACCCTACTAAGCATCTCTTTAACAACCCATCATCCTTGGAGCCAGTGGAATCACTGATATCAATGTTTCCGTTCTTCGTTCTCACTTCTGCTTCTCTGAGACTCTTGGATTGCCATTTGGTTTCTTGTACTGCCTTAGCAAAAGGGTAGTTGGCTTCAGTGCGTCTTGGAGGAACTATTATACCCGGCTTTGGAGAGCATTTAATAAACCTTTCTATCTTAAATGCAATTTCACACCAACCAGCATTCAGTGCTATTTCAGGGATAATAATGACAGATCTCCCATCTCCATTTAAGGATAAAATACTCATGTATCTCCCATGCTCGTTATATTTTCTGGTACAAAAATGTTCTGAGCCCTGGTCTGAGGTTTTCCATCTTCTTACCGTGTTCTTCTGATCTTTCGAAGCCTCTTTAAGAACGAAGCAAATCCATTCCATGATCTTGCTGCTGATGGAAGATCTTCTCATCATATTACGGCTTCTTTCCACCCATTCATACCAAATGGGACTGTCAGCAACCCATTTAGTAATGTCAAAGGATTTAAATCCAGCATTGAAGTAGATCCTATGATCCCCCATATCTGGCCAGCAAACACTCACTTAGCTGAAAAGGAAGAAAAAATGGCTGTAAGCCTCCACAGAAGGTGGTAACTTAGGTTTGGAAGACAAAGGAAAGTTTTTCCGGCTGAACTTTATTTTATATCTTTTCTACTTGAAAGATTTCTTAAAGTGAGATAGCATTGGTTCTATACATCCCAAGAAGTTCATGATATGGTGAGGTCGCTCTATTAATGAGCACTGACAAACTTATCCTATTGCTGGGGCAAGAGATCTGGTACAACTTTTTCCTTTGAAAATTTGTCAATAGACATATTCTTGGTGTCCTAATTGTACATTGACAATTTTGTGAAATGATTGTAGAACAGTAGCTATTTACGTCACCCTACACAAAAGAAAGCTCTTCTCCACCTGGGATATATTTCATTAAGTGGGTGTGTGCCTGTGTGGTGGAAAAGCCTTTCCTAATCGTAGGAAAAAATGAAAAAGAGCAATACCATTAGGTTTCTTAAAAACTGAAAAACCGAACCAAACTGACAACACCCAAACCGATGGATATATATTATATTTGGTTTGATTTGGACTAAATTGGTTTGGTTTTGGTTTTAACTAAAAACCGACCCATGAACGCCTCTATTTGTAAGTCATGTGAGTTCTTTGAATTTGGACTACAATTACCTACAGAAGTTTACAAGAGCTGACATCACATTGAAAAGAAATGTAGAGCTTTTCTCAATTTACCAGTTTCAAAACAAAAAAAAAAAAAAAAAAAGAAATGTAGAGCTTTTCTCTCTTTTGCCTTTCGTTTGTTGTAATTTATCAAGCTCATGAAATTGTTTTTTGGTGACAGACAATAAAAAATTGGATCTTCTTGAGAAGCTTGATCAAAAGTCTAAGGTTAAACCTCTACTTTTACAGAGAATGTTTCTTTTGAGGTGTTGTAGTAAAAAAGATAGCTTGTCTACTGCAATGTTTATCTTTTGATTGTTATGTTTCTTTTCACTGCAAACTGCTTAGGACGAGGGTGAAAAGAAAAAGGATGGTGAAGACGAGGAGGAAGAACAAGAGGAGAAGATTGAAGAGGAAGAAGAAGAATTTAGCGATGATGGAGACTACAATCAGGTATGTGGGAAAACCTTCTGCTTCCCTACCTTGACAGCCATATTTAAGGAACTTGAATCAGAATGTTTTGTGCTCCTCTAGATTGAATTATACATGCATTGCTTGTTAATTGTTTGTATGCCTAGATCAACATCATTAAATGACATTCTCTATAAAGAAGTGTATATCAACTGAGCTCATGTATATTGAAACTCTTGAACAATGGTACAGAATCTTTATGATTACGATGACGATGAAGACGACTACAACATGAATGAAGATAATAATGGTTTGATCTAATTTGCAGTTTCTTTTCTTTTTATTTGACGCAGCAATATTCATTACTTCTTATTGCCCTTTTGCAATGCTTATGAATTGACGCTAAGCAACCTGTGTTGCAGATGAAGCCATGTATTGAAGGTTGCTTGGTGGAGTGGTTTTTGCTTGCCTTTGGAAATTTTTTACAGAGACGGAATTCTTTAATTAATGTTATTGGACTTCTAGAAAGCTTAGCTTACACAAAGGCATTGTAAATTAACAACAGCTATTTAATAGTGGAAAATCAAGAAAGAATATTTTCTTGTTGCGTCTCAGAGAGGTTCGCTTTGGATTATTAACAGATCAAGCAACTAGCGATCTATGTATATGTTTAGGCCAAAAATGCACCTGGACCTTCAGTTTCGTCCATGGCCATGGTTTGCCTAGATGGTCTTTTTGATCATCTTCTTCCCTGTTCATTAATATAGGAACTCCGTTCCTTTTTTGTTTTGTTTGTGTGGTGATGTTGGTTCAGGTTTTCCTGCTTTTTTGAAGTTACCCTTGAATCAGATTTATGCCCATGTCTGATGGAAATTGGTTTATGCAGTTACGCTTTCTCTCCTTTTTATGCATTAGATAGGACCATAAATCTCCATTCGTTCTCTTTCATCTTTCTTTTCCTGCTCCGGTTTATGCGATTAAAGACGGATTTATGCCCGTCGATGGAAGAGTTATCGATTTTGCGTGCTTTCCGAGTTTGTGCTTTTTCTTGTCAAACAATGTGATAAGAGAGGGTTGTCCAAAAAAATTAATAATATAAAAACAGAAAGAACCACAACTATAAGTACAGGAGCTAATCCAAACCAAACAGAGTGCCAAATACTTGTAGAAAAAAATCACAAGTTCACAGAAGTCTTTAAACTACCATATGTATTATTTTATATATTTTAAAAAGGTTTCAGTCGATAAAGGTTATTCACAGTATTTGTCTTATTTTTTTCCCCACTCAAGCATGATTAATAATATGTATTTTCACATCATCAAATTACCTCAAATCATAAATCATAGTGATGTGGTCTCGTGCTGTTTTGGGTTTTTTGAGTTTGTCGTCAGTGTGTAATATGATGTTATTGCGGATGCAGAGTTATGCCATCATTTGCTTTTTTAAACTTATAATAGACGAGGTAGTAGCAAATTCAGCTATTACATCAAAGCTATTGGATTTCAGTGATATCGAAGGACTACTGCCTCTGTTTTAAGTAAATCAAAATACCTTAAAGTTGAATATTATTGGTCTTAGCTTTAGTGCGATATGCTACATGACTCATCAAGAGTGACTTCATTTTATTCACCATATGACTCATCTAGAGTGACTTCATTTTATTCACCATATGTTGGTTGAGCAATATTATGCTCCCCTCAGTTGCAACACTAGATTCGTCGTCTGATCATATCTGGCAACTACTTTTAAAAAGCATGAAAGGACTTAGATGAACACCACTAAAGAAGTACCAAAGATGCTAGACTAATTTGGGCAAATCTCATCAGATGGAAGGATAGAGGCAATCTAATCCATGTATGTATTTGGTGGACTATATGAAAAGAAAGGAATGCAAGACGTTTTGAAGATTAAGATGAATTTGACTCATGTTTCATTTGTGGTGTAAAGAGGAAATCCTTTGATACCTATGCTCACTTTTAGATGTTATAGAATCTCATAAGAAGAATGAGGACTAACTTTTGCTTCCCTGTTTGAACTGTAAATGTGGCTATATATACGTATAAATATAACCTGTTAACATTTCCGGAAACACACTCGATTCGCCCTTATCATCACAACTCAAATCAATAACTCAAAGCTGCCTCCTCCTGGCTTAACTATAGGAATTCTTGCGGAGGCAACTTTTTGACATGTTTAGATCATTCAGAGTAACTGGTGAAGCTATCCTAATACAGTAATTCCACTTTTTCCTTCTTCAGAATATGCAAATGCTGGGGTACTTTTCTGAGAGAAGGATACCACATTGAAAGTTCACACACCCCCCCCCCCCCCCCCCCCAAAAAAAAAAAAAAAACAAAACCCCATGCACACAAAGGGAAGACATGTATCAAAGACTGTAAATATTAGATAATATTTAGTTTGGATATTTCACCCGAGTTCTACACGATTATGTCGTAAAAGATGATTCTGGAAAAGGGAGATCAGTTGCATTAAGTTGAAAAGAATACACCATATACTTGATCCATTGTCATGAATCATGATAAAGGCTAAAAGCAAATGCAACTTCAAAATGTCTCCTCCTACGTTTTCATTATAACAACTAGAGCGGTCCGGAAAAAGTCTAACTGGTTGTAACATAGATAATAAAGCTAGAACTAAATAACCTTTGTAGCAACTAAAATCAGAATACCTAGGTAAGACCTGCAACTGATAAGACACATCTTCCCTCCATTATGGACGAGCTATTAAAGTTTTCCGAGCAAGTTGCTCAATCTTCCGGTTCACATTTGACAACTCCAGTAGGAGTTGTCTCATTTGCGCATTGATGCATCTTATTGCCATCCCTTTCGTCCTTAGCCAGAGGTCCAAGCTTTACTGTCTTGGGAATCACTCCGGGAATATTCTGCTTTGCACGGGTAGTCTCATCTGAGCATTGCTGCATCTGATTGACATCCATCCCGTCCTTAGCCAGAGGTTCAAGCTCTACTTCCTCAGGAACCACTCCGGGAATATTCTGCAGCATAAATGACAGGTACATAGGTTGCCGTAGGAGCTTTTTTTTCTCCAAAAGCTGGAAAACCGTAAACAGCAAGGGGGTTAAGGAACACTTTCCTTTCTTTGCAGAATGGACCAAGATGAAGAACAGGAAGACAGCAGTACATAAAGACGAAATTAGGGCATGAAGGATGAGATGATAAAAGAGGAACATAGGGGTTAGGATGAAATTGGTGATCGTAGAAAGTCATGCGCTTACTTCTAAATCTGTGCTAAATTTTACATCCTTGGGACTTGTTTGGTGTTTTGTCAAATACCATTAATTTTTAGCCTGTTAGTCCAAACTTCTAAAATCAACTTATTTTGAAATGTGCTTTTCAAAAAAGTACTTGTGGTGAGAAGTAGTTCGTGCTTGGCTAATCAATTTGAAAAGCACTTTTGTGCAGCAATTAGTGTTTGGCCAAGCTTTTAAAAAATGCTTTTCAGAAAAGTACTTCTAGGGAGAAGCTACTTTTTCCAGCTTCTCAAAAACAACTTTTCTTCTCCTAAAAGCTTGGCCAAACACCTTAACATTGAGGGAAAAAAAAAAAAAAAAACACTTTCGGCCTTGGAGAAGCTAGGCCAAACAGGCTATTAGTCACCCAAAAAAAAGAAGGAAAAAAGGATATTCCTGTCTCCATCCTTTCTCATTTGCCCGATCAATCTTTGTCTGCGTCAATTCCAGCTCTCGAGCAATCCTCTGACATTAGAAGGGAAGGAGAAGAACCAATCATAATAAAGGTATCATTAGATATTTAGATGTTCCACAAATATATTGATTGTTTCATGTTACTGAAATGGAACTGAAATCATTTTACAACATTTGATCCATGTTGCACGACAATATTCTGTATTCTCATGCCAGTGGAGTATACATTTATAGAGAGTTCCTAAAGAAATAAATTATCCAAATTTACAAGTAACTTAGTAAGATTGAAACCATACATGCTTTGTGATGTCCTCATGAAGGATTTTAGCCTTCTGTTCAAGCTCCACCTGCAAATAGGAGATTAAGTTTTATGTTACCATTGAAAAAAAAAAAAAAAGGAGATTAAGTTTTGTGGTAGTACTAAACGGAATTGGAGTTCAGCTGAATCTATAACTGTAAAACTTGATGATTGATCTTATGTCTTTTCAGAAATGTAGAAGACTATATCTTAAACATTTAGTAGAGGTTACACACACAATTCAAAATGGTGTCAGAGCAAGATTTTTTTTTTTCCATTTTGAGTCTCAGCACAACCCATCACTGAAAACTCTCCCATGGATCAGGGAATATATCCATGCCTAGAAGTGAGGAGAATAAAAGGGAATTGTGAAGGCTCTCCATCTATTTAAAAGGGAACTATAAAAGCACTGCCTGAAGAGGTAAGATGGGAGAATCTAGCTCCCGCTCGAAATCCATATTACAAGCTCTAACACTATATAACAAAAGAGAAATTGGGTTGTCCTAGAGGGAAACCAGAACTTGCACTAAGCAGTGTGGACAGAGAAATAGCTTTTTGGACAAGTCATTTATTTGGGGCTATTTATGCTGGAAAACCATAGTTAAACATAGTAAAGCTTTCAGTCATACAATAATATCTAGACTAAGTTTCAACATGATAGTTATGTCAAACTGCAAGCAAAAAAAAAAAAAAAAAAAAAACTTACAATTGTAAACTTTTTAAGCAGGCCCGCTTTCACCTTCTCTCTCAAATCATCACATTCTTCCTGAAAAACATAGTAAAATGTCAAAATATATTGAATAGAAGGGTTAACCACAAAAGCTTATTGGTAGAGCTTAGTCACTGGGTAGTTCCTCACTGTTAAGGTATTTCTTAGGTATAAAGGAATACATGTGACATATTTAACTCAACTAACGGTGAGATGCTATGTTGTATTCTGAAGAAACAAAAAACTAGCTTCCACTAAGATCTAGACTACTAGAAACGTTCAATCATTTTTTTAAAAGTAGAAACGTCCAATAATTTTTTTTAAAAAGTAGAAAAGTTTGATCAGTTTTTGTCCTCCACAGTTTAAGAAATACTCAAAGTGATCCACAGAACTCTCAACTGAAAAGTAAATGGAGAAGGGAACAATCAGTAGGTACCTTCCTATTAGGTCTATAATAATTGCTTTTGGATAAGTAATTTCCATTAATGTAAAAGCACCAAGAGTTGCTCAAAAGACTGTACAATAGTATGAGTGCTCCAATTACACATGACAGTCTAGCAGCTCTAGAAAGCAATCAAACATTTATTGCCTTCAATTTGATGATCACGCAAAACAAGCTCAGATTGAGATATATTGGTAACCCAAATGAAGCCACTCTTCAGTCACTGAATTTGCTTTTTACCATAACTAGAAAAGGTATGAAGTTACGATTTCTGTGATGCAGATTACACCTAACAGACGGGTTAAAAAGCCATTTTCTTCCATTTGAAATAGAAAAGATAGCTAATCCACATGCCACACTTCCTATCATTAGCTGCAATTGGGATCTTGTCCCAGAGTGTAATCTATTTTAACGCCACTAACACAAAAATCTGAGACAGCGAATGACAACTTCTCAAAACAAGAGAAAACCTTTGATCTTTTCAAAAGAGCAAAAGAAGTTATGAGACAGCCATTTGCTGTATAAATAGCTGATTAGCTGCAAAATCAAGTCAAATTACAGGTAGAGATTGAATAGACAGATGCCTCAAAGGATGAAGTAGGTTACCTTAGAAAACTCATCATCAGAAAGCATGGCGAAGCAAACATCTCTGGCCATATTTGAAACTTGAATTAAACTCTCGCTATTGCACTTATCACTTGACCCGGGCTTGATCCCTGAGAACACTCGTTTGAACAAGAAAGATGTCAATTTGGAAGCAAAATTGGTGCTCAAGATTAAGATTTTAATGGAAGATAATATTCTATATTAAGACTGTAAGACTGGAATTAGATTTGAATGATCATTGCCTCACCATCTTCATCCCATTTACGTGACCTGCTTGCTTTTTTCTCTTCCAAATTTACTCAGCTTCTTTAATAGATCGAGTTATCTTATTTCATCACGTCTTATTTTTTCATCAATCTATTTCACTCTATTTATATATCAAATATATACTTTCAAATAGTCCAAAGCCTATTAAATTAATTTGTAGTAACCTATATTTACTTTTCTCTATCAATCTTTGGTGCTAGTCAAACTAGATCTTCTACTCTTCTTCTCTGAGTTGGAGAGAGTAACTTTTGCAGTTTAGAAACGGTGATCCTCCGTCCCTAAAAGAGTGATATGATCCGGAATCAACTCATCTGATTCTCTATGTGAATTCCAGCATTTTAAAATAATAGTTACATATTTGAAAACTACAAATTAACTACTCTAATCACAATTACTTTGGTCAAATCTAACTAACTTATGTTAACATATTGTAGTCAAAGAAAGAAACAGTTTGACTCCCCAAATAGTAATAGTACCGTACAACACGGACAGACGAATTATAATAAAATTCTAAAGAAGATTTATATGTTCAAAACAAAATACAGAGGGTGTTATGAATGAACTGTACTTGCAATATTAACAACACAGCAATGAATAACCCACAGGAAATTCAGTTCATGGAAAGATGAAAAAACGAGTTTCTAGTTTCAACTTTTATTTCATATGCTTTAACAGATTATCAATGTCATGATAACAACAAAAAGTGTAAGCAAAACGTTAGTTGAGGAGACATAAATCATTTATGTTAGAAAAAACCGGTGTTCTGGCTAGTTAAAAAAACATGTTCACAGCAGTCTACTGACGGGTGTTAGCAATTATTCAAAGATAAATCAGATTATGAAGTCATTTGTTAAGACAACCTGTAATTTGCATAAGCTGATGAGAGTTACGCTGCTCATAATCACACCGATCTAACTTCACCCGAACGAAACTTCCTATAATCTTGGTATCAATTGACTCAGGCTGCTTGATCATATCCTGCACCAAGCTCCTCTTCAGGTAAACGAGTTTGATATTTTCAGGAATCAAGGCTGCAAATTGACTTTGAGTTGCAGTTGAATAATAATTAAATGAGGATATCTTGTTTTGTTCAGCCTTTTTCTCCGTTTTAGGAGGCACCAACATTTCTGTATCACCGTCTTCAGAATCATCATCAAGCTCATTCTTTTGTAATCCCTCCTCATTTTCAACAAAATGGCTTTCAAGAAGGCTAAATAATCTGTGCCTGTTTATCTGTTTCTTCCCAAAAACAGCTTGTAACCGAACATCACAAAGGATCTTTTTCTTTTTAGCTGGATGGATAAGCTTATGTTCTTTTACATATTTAGTTATTATTGAGGTCACATCATATTGGGATAATTTTTCTCTGGTATCTTGACCAATAGACTGAAGAAAGTCAATTAGAGCTTTTGATCCCCATCCAACAAATTCTTTTTTCTTTGACTTGACTTTTCTTTGCATCTTTGTTTTTTGCTGTGTACATCTTTTCTTTTTAAGTCTTTTCTTCTTAGGTTCTCCATCACTGAAATCCCCATTGTCCGAAGATAGCTGCTCATCCTCTTCTTCACTGCATTCATTACCTTCTTCACTATGTTTATCTGAATCAGAACTAATTTGATTCTTCTTCTCCTTTTCTAGTCGAACATTAGCCGCAAGAAGACTATTTTTGTCAAATCCTTCTTTTTCCTTTACTATCTCGTAATACTCCCTGTAAAGGCCCTCATATGTTTCCCGATTCTTGAGGTCTACGCTTTCCTGGAAAGCAACAATCATATCATATGAGAAATGGAACAGATTACTCACCAACTAGAGGAAAAATAAAACAAATAAGCAAAAGAAAAGACTCCTCTAACTGAATATTGCCAAAAAGATAATAGTGATAAACCCGCAAGATGTAATCTTACATGCTCAAACAGAGGAAAGCAAGCTGTTAAATAGAGTTTCTGACACAAGAAGATCAATTGTGGTAAATTCAATTCAATCTTCGGAAGCCTAGAGGAAGAATAAATTCAGGAAACACCAAAATGATGATCCAACCCACACCCATTAAATACGATTAATATAGTCTACAGAGCTTCTCTCATGTTAAACCCGTGTGAAGCCACTCCCTAAGAGAAAGTTAACTTTTTAAACTTCCATAAGATACAGTTTACCTTGTAAATTGAACAGGATACCTTAGTCCTTTTTCGTATATAATCTTTACTTTTTCTGATCACAAATGAATATAGTGTTTTATAGAGAGATGGGTAGAGCATCTCATACTTTTCTGTTGTCAAGCTTGTTGCATCTCAAAATGCTTTAACGACTTGGCTTCAATGATCTCCTTCTATCATGAATATATAAAACATAAGTATATCTCAATGCTGGATGTCATGATTAACGTTCAAGCTGTTTTCCTGGGCTAAACCATTTCCTTCGGAAAATAAACATTTCCAAAATAGTAAAGTAAGTGATTAATTAGTACTGAACCGAACAATACAGTTTCAAAGTAACAATAATAATCATGCATACCCCTTCAGAATCAATATCCCTGTCTTCTTCCACGAGCAATGCGAGCTTTAGGCAGTGATTGCAGAATCCAAACTTCCCTTTAACAAGGACAAAAAGGGAACGACCAATGCAGCGAGAGCATACAGCATTAATACAACAATAACAGTGATAGTTTGAACTTTTGTTGCAAACTAAGCAGGTATGCCATCCTGGAACACGGTAAAATGGATGTTACTTGTCACAAAACTATTTTTATTCTATGAAATGAAAAAAGCAACACATGACCAGTGAAACTAACAAGACAAAATAAACCAACAATATATAAGTACTCAAACTAAAAATATTTGAATGCAATCTACATGGCCTTCCCTGGAGCCTGTGTTAACGTGGGAAGCTTTGTGCACCAGGCTACCCTTTTAATCTAATGTCTTTTGGGTGAGAGATATACTTATCTATGTCAGCAACAGATACCACAGACTACTAATCCTCTAACATTGTGGTTTGTCATTTCAAAAAGTGGTGTAGTAGCAATTTGGAGTCAAATTAAGCAATTAAATTTATTCTAATATTGTTTTGCAATTGAGAGGCGAAATTTGTTTTTAAATCAAACTCTAACACTTAAGAAAAATGTGAGTACAATAATCATTTCTTAGTATATTACTATTTTAAGCCTTTTATATTCTCTTGGCTTATATATATTATCATATTCTTATCAAGGTTTATTAAGCATACACACGCATGATAAAGAAACCTATCCCTAGAGAATTAAGGCTGCGGTTAAGTGATGAAATTCGAACTTGAACCTACATGTTAGGCTATATTTGTTAAAGAATAAGTCTGTTCTTGAGCTTAACGATTTTCTTATCATAAGTTATTTACACACCATGAAAATACCATTCCTTAAGTAGTTTTAATTTCAGGGAATTAAATCAATACTGATCATACTTGCTCTTCAAAAAATAGGGCTAGCAATATGCAAAGTCAATAAGAGCTATCATAAGCTAATAGCAAAATGTCCATTTTTCTTTTATCAAGTAAGAAATATTTACATTAACAAAGGGAAAGAGCTCCCGTACAAGAAGTAGACCAAAAAAAATAGAGAACCATAATAAAATGTCTATTAAATTTTCTATTTCTATAATTCTTCATCTATGTAAAGAAACATGAGTTGCAGAGGGAGATCAAGAGATCTTGAATGACTTAAGTTCATTACAGCACTATACTATGTACTGCAAATCAATCACCTTAATTTTTTTGAAACATTTTTCTTCATTTCTTTTTTTTTTTTTTTTTTTTTTTTTTTTAAACATCAATCACCTTAATTTATGACACTTATACTCAAAGATTTTCTTCAAAAATTCAAAGATTTTCTTCAAAAATTTTAATACTAATTATTAGAAATATAAACTTTGGTAGTTAGAATGAAATTGCTTCTAAAAATTTATTAGTCGTCGAGGCCTTTTTTTTCCTTTTTCTGAAATATCTACAATGGTGGTAACTACACCAACTTGCATGCACTTCGGCTGATTGACATAGAGCCTGTTTGGATGGGCTTATGCCTATAAGCTGTTTGCAGCTTATAAGCTAAAAAAAATAAGTTGGGGTAGTCTAACTTATTTTTTTTGGCTTATAAGCTGTTTTCGCTTATAAAGGCATTTTCAAATAAGTCGCTTTAGATAAGCTAAGTCAAACGGGCCCAATTATTTTTTTGAGTTTATTTTAAGCACAAAATGACTTTAAGCTAGCCAGCCAAACACTCAAAAAAGCTGAAAACAGCTTATAAGTCAACTTATAAGCCAATCCAAACGGGCTCATAATACCTACTACTTCGCACCAGGATAACTCTACTCACCTCTTGAATTTAAACCTTGGTTCCCAAGGTTGTTATTCCGGCTCCTAGCTGCGAGGTGGTGATGATAGGCTAGAAACACGGGCTTTCGGCTGCATTTCGCCTTTTATTTGCTACACTTGAATCGTGTTTGAGATATACTGTGAGTATTCTATACTTATTACGTATATTTTATTTTATTGTGTCGGACTTGATTCAGAGCTAAGAAACATTTTTGAAGCTAAAACAGATACTTTGGAACTTCGAAGTCTGAGTAGAAATTCAACCGGGATGGAGTTCGGGGTTCTAGGACCGGGCATGCATATGAAAAATGAAGAAAAAATGGGCAAGTGCTGAAATTTCCCCGATGCGCCTGGCGAAGCATGGCACGAGGTGGCACCACTGTTGGTGGAATTGGCCGAAAACTGATCCTTTGAACTTTTGCCCAAGCGCGACGCGCCAGGCCTAATCCGGCTTGACTTTTTTCTACTTCGTCCAATTAAGGGTATTTTGGTACGAGGCCCTCAGTTTATGGTATAACAACAACAACATACTCAGTCTAATCCCACAAGTGGGGTCAATGTACACAGACCTGACCTCTACCTTTGTGGGGTAGAGAGGTTGTCTCCAATAGAACCTCAGCTCAAAAAAAGTGTAATCAAAGCAGGATTGAAAGGACTTTTGACGCTCGGAAAATTGAGAGAGCGGCGAAGGCTTGAAGACTCACGGAATCATTACTCTCTGTCATCAAGAATCGATTCAATACGCGAGTTTGGATCGATAGTTGGCTGTAATGCTTTCTAGTTTTCATTCCTTCTTGATGATGTGTTTTTATTCGATTATGAAGTAGTTTTCCATTAGGGTTTTCACAGATATGGTGTTTTGAGATTTAATTATCGTTTCGACTTTGTTCGATTGCTCAAATATGTTAATGGAGTTTTGAAACGAGTTGCAAGGTTATTCATTATTTTATTTTAATCGAAAGAGAAATATTTCATTGAATATGTATGCACCATAATATGGTTTGTAACGATTCTCTTAAGTAAGCGAAAGAACTTCTTAAATTGTTCTTTGAATTAAGATTGGAAATACTCGCGAGACGTTTTTGTTGAAACTAAATCCATTAGCGTTTTATCGTGCAAGTGCAAATGTTCTTCGTGCTTTTCATTAGTTTATTCTGAAAGATATTAAGTTCATTCGAAAGGAGATTCTTAAAGTCAAGAATATCCTAATCAGTTGTTGAATTCAAGAGAATTAACGACACTTTAGATATGAACTTTTAACATAGCTGGATCCCAATAACTTCTCTTGCACCCGTCTTGTCGTCAACCCTTGCTTCTCCTCTTGATAATTAATTATTGTCACTCAACTCTCAGCTTCTCCGTGAACAAGTTCACTAGTTTACAATTTTAATTGGTTACTAGTGGTTTATAACCACCTCAATCTAAAGAATTTATTTGCCTCAATAATATAAAGCCAAGTATCATTTGGACACTGTTTGCTAAGTTGCGGGGACTCTTCACATTCGATGCCGCATCCGTGTCGGATTCTCCAAAAATACACTACTTATTGGAGAACCCAACACGCACCCGTTGACATTTTTGAAGAGTCCGAGTAACATAGACTGTTTGAACCAATCCCTATGGATACAATACTTTTCTATATTATCTTTGACGCAGCATGAGCTTATTTTATAGTGTGTTTTGCGCTCGCCGGGCGGTCATCTTTTTGGGGATTTGCTAGAGTTTATTAAGAGTTTACTATATATACCCATGCTCTCAATACTTTCTTCTCCGCAATGTAATAAGTGACACATCAAATTAGGATAGGAAAGTTGGACTCTTCTTGATTAAATCATTCTAAAATGACATGAGACACCATTTGCTCGGTATGAAACATTGAACATCAGGAAGGGTTTGCGTCTTCGATAAGCTATCAACCGAGGGGCCATCCTTACTCTCAAAAACCTTAGAAGCAGGAAAGTAACATATATTGGTGCTATGGGGAAGATCTGGACCATCTTATTTTTCTTTAATAGGTCATGCACCAATTATGAGGGAGTCTCTTTGAATTTCCCTGTAATACAATGGATCATGCGTGCCATGGTTAAAAACACGCTCCTTAGTTAGACCTTCGGGAGGGAAAAGATGATGACCAAAGCATGGGATGGATATTCTTAGCACTAATGTTGACAATATAGAAGGAGAGAAACCCGCAAGGGTGGCTCAGTTGGTTGAGCATGGGGCTTTCATAATGGAGGTCTCAGGTTCGAAACCCACTGCCTACGACAGCGGGGATTTGCCTTCCGGGTCGAGCTCGTCGCGTAGGGCTTGCCTAGTGCGGGTTACCTCTCTTATGTGGTTTGCGAGCTATTGCGGGGAGAGAGTGGGTTTACCTTGTGCACCGAAGGGTAGCGGCTACGGTTCCCGTGTCATCAAAAAAAAAAAATATATAGAAGGAGAGAATGAAAAACTCTCTATAAATCAAAAGAACTCCTTTGTTTTTAAAAAATTTGGTACACCCACGAAGGTTTAATTAACATAGATTCGTAGAGAATCGATACGATTGTTAGATTCTCTTGTATACCACTTGTTTCTTTTATCAAGTAAATGTATTTCATTTCAATATGATTCTCTACAAACTCCACTTAATCGTCTACACAATAAGGGACTTTCTGGGTACGCCAAAAGAAAATAAAGGAACGAAGGCTACTCCTTAAAGGGAGAAAACTCGACTCTACTCCTTCAAAAGCTCTTCTATTCCCCTCTCTCCAGATAACCCACATTAATGCAAGTGGTACCACATTCCATGTCTTTCGTCTTCGCCTTCTCCTCGTACTCTTCGAACTGGACATCAGCTCTTTCACCGTTTTTGGCGTCACCCTTGGAGTGTCAACCAACTAAACATATCCCACCATAATCTTATTTTCAACCCGCAATGTAGAAGAAGATGATCCACTTCCTCGCCCACTTCCTTGCACATGTAACACCAATACGCATACAACCTTCCGCTTTCTCAAGTTCTTTGCTGTCAATATCGCCCCTCTTGCGGCTAACCAAGTGAAAAAACACACCTTCCTCAACACATTCGGAATCCACATTGCATTACATGGAAACACTTGCTCCTCCCTGACCAAAAGATTCTCATAGAAAGTCTTCACTGAGAACACATGTGAAGAATGAAATCATTAGCTTTTGTATAACGGTGGTGTTCCGTTCAGTTCACGCGCACCTCGACTATTTCACCAGGTACTTGCTACCTTCCACCAGCACAAATACCTTCGTAACTCTGTCCAGCAAGGCTTAGGCAGGTGGAAAAAGATCACCTAGCGTATTTGTCTAATCATTGGTCGCCAAGGTTTTCACCTATTTCATTGACCATTGAGTCACACCATAATGTCATGCAATTATTACTTACTAAAAATGAACACCATCTAAAAGCAACAAAAGAATCTTTTGGCTATTCCCACTTCCACCAATGCATGCATTGTGAGCGAGCCGAATGTCATGGGTGGCTTTACCGTAACACGATCTATGTTCTCTCGTCTTGATCTTTCAGAATTTTGATCGAAAACTTTAACCAAGTGTAGTAAAATAGTCAACACATGGTCCTAAATATGTTCACTGATTTTAACTAATTGAGTCGCTCAAAACGAGTATGGTTGAACAAGGTTATACACTATTTGCATAATATCTAGGAAGATTTTAAAATGTAAAACTTATCAAATAGACTCGTCTTTGCTGATTAAGAAGTACAAGCATCAGCCATGACAAGCCATGTACTAAAACGAACTTAACTATCTATATTGAGCCATACATTTATGAATAAAATTGGGCTGGATAATGAAATTAATAAAAAAAGTTCCACATAAAAAAGCCAGTTGAGAGAGAACCTAATTTGCCATATACAAATCCATTATGAACTACTCTCATACAATTAGTTATCACCAATCAGTAGCTGACCAGCCTCAGTTGTGCACCTATCTACTTACCTCTCTGTTTCGCTACATCGTTTGGCTGGATGCTACTCTGGACCATCAGATAGTAACAAAGTTCAAGAGTAACTGAACTAAATTAGAGAACTCTATATGGAGAGCACATGAATTGGTTCCACGATGCAAATTTTCTAGTCATATTTACCTTGAAACCAACAACAAAATCACTTTAATTATAAAAGGGAGATTAAAGGAAGATGAGTCCGGTGGGCTGATGAGGCCAAACTTTGGAAATATTTGAAAGTTGAAATTAATACCTGAACTGCTGCAGTGGCTCATAAATTTGGATGAAGGAAAAAAAAGATGATTTATAATGAGTAATATTTAAAAGCAACATTGTAGTGCATAAGTGAGGCAGCTGAGCATAACTAGCAAGTTGATACAATTTTAAATCTTTGTAATTCCGTGTATTCGACAAATAGTATCAAGGGACTTCGACTACCGCATAACTTATTGTCCTCCTTTAACAGTGTATGCGAGGTTGTTAAGCAAGTTATTTAAGCAGAGCATTCCATATCCGTTTTCATTTTAGTATACATGGAGAAATGACACAGACAGTTTTTTTTTTTTTTTTTCCAGTGACTATCTTGAAAAATCTCAATATAACAGAGTTCAAAACTAAATTGCCTTTTTCACTCAATATAAAGTATGCTTTGTCATGCTTAACTTTGGCTAGCAAAAGGAAAAAGCTCTCAAACAAAACAAAAGAAGAAAGATTAAATATAGAAATACTAAATTAGCTTGAAGAAGGATAAATTAAGATGCTTACCACATATAAAACGTTTATCACTTGTCTCTGAGTCATCTCTCCCCGCACATTTAGGGTGATAGGCTTTCAAACACTTCCTGCAAATTCAAAAGTATATTATTTAGTAAACGTCCATATAGATACAGAAAGAATCACCAAGTCATATAAGTCAATTTAATCTACAAAATTTGTGTTTCATACAAGTTAAATTGACAGGTTCCTCATAGAAAATCACAGCTTAAAGGAACTAACCTGTTTCTTTTTTCAATTATTCATTATTAATTTTTTGGATTATGAGGAGCCATCTAACAATGTTTGCAAGCAAGCTTGATTTATAGCCTGTTTGGCCAAGCTTATTTTTCTTTCAAAAATAGTTATTTTTTCAATAAGTGCTTATTTTTTTTGTTTGGCTAAGCTTTTGGAAAAAAATAAGTATTTTTGAGAGTAGCAAAAGTAATTTTTTAAGAGTTAAAAAAATAGCTTTTATCCAAAAGAACTTTTAAAAAAAATATAAATAGAAGCACTTTTTAAGAGCTTGATCAAACATTAATTGCTACTTAAAAGTACTTTTTTAATTAATTGATCAAACACAAATTGTTTTTAAATCAAAAAAAATTTTTAAAAAAATCTTTTTAAAATAAAAAAATTTTTAAAAACATCCCGAATAAAAGTTTATATTAATCCAAGAAAATAACCTTTTCCCAGAAACCCGACGGTGGTTATTACTTAAACAAATAAATAAAAGTTTTTTTTTAATAATCAAGAAATTCTTGAGAGTCAGCTAATGCACGCACTATAAAATAACAGATTACCAATCACTGGAGAAACAATATTTAAAGTTCAAACACGTTGGATGGTGTCATTTGGGGGTAAATATTTACTGTTTCCGTTGTTTGCAGCAAAAAAATAAACTAATGAATGCATAACATATGTCTTTTATATCGTCATTTACGGTGAATTAAGTTAAGATGACATATGTCTTCGTGATGAAGTTAAATTATTTGATTTGAAATAAAATAGATGTGTCAGTCCTTTTTTTTTTGCCCTTTCCAAAATCATCAGTTGGAGACTCCCCTATCCAAGAACCTAGGGTTCGGAAAAGACAAAAATGTCCCCACCATTCCAGGTGATAAAACACCAAACACAGGGGCAATTTTGACCTAAAATTGGGAATGGCGTCCTTTTCAAGCCAGAAAAAAAATCCAAATCATGTCCACGTTTTCATTGAGAAAGTAAAGCCAAAAAATAAAAAATAAAAAATAAAAATAAAAATATAATTTTTATATTTGGCAATCAGACCAGCTCGCGAGTGCCCAGTTTGTTCAACCAAATATACAAAAATAAAATTGATTTTTTTTTTTTTACCAAAAAGGACTTACTTATAATCACAAATCATAAGCTCTCCTCCATCTTTACATTCAAAGCACCAATCTTCAGCTAATTCTTCTTTGTTCACAATCTCTTTGCCCTTCCTCTTTCCCATTTATAGCACAAAGTTGAATTACTGTAATCAAGAAAAGCCCCTGGTTTAGTCCAAAGGGAAAAAAAAAATCTTGATGTAAACAAAATTCCCCTTTAAGAGAAAAAAATAGTAGCAGCAGTCTATACATCAACAGATAAAGAAAATCAAAGAAACCCATTAGAAAACAGAGCCAAAAAAAACAGGTTCTCTTATCAAGAATTCTAAAGAAATCCCAAGAATCATAACCAAAAAAATACAGATTTTCAAAAAATTCTGGTTTCCATTGACCTAAAAAACAAGAATGTAGTTTTGATCAACTGAAAGAAGCTCAAGAAAAAATCAAAAAAAAAAAAAAAAAAAAAGGTTTACTTGTCTAACAAAATGACTACCTTGTTCAAGAGAAAGGTGGAAACATGAACCATTGAAGAGAGAAATGGGGTTAAAGAAAAAAGAGAGTTTTGTTTTTTTCCCTAATAAGGTTTCTTGAATAGAAGAGTCCTATATTCAAGAAGTGTGGTTTTGGAGCAATCTATTCTTGGATTATAGCAAAGGTGTATTTCAGTTACAAATTGCTGACACACTCAACAACTTTGACAGGAGAATGAAAACATTTGTCAGTTTGGGAGGGAACGACGATCAAAACAATGTTTAGCAGGAGTAGTAGTAATTGCTTAACAAATGTTTTGCTTTTGGCATAGAATGAAAGATTTTTCTTTATTAGGACCAGTGTAAAAGATATTTTCTACCAGATTACTTATAGTAATGATAAATAATTAAAACTCTAACCTATTACGATTTGGTAGTCTATTAGTTGATTCTTTGATTATGTTTTACTTACATTTTTTCTAAATTATTTAAATTATAAATTATCATAGTTATAGAACTTTTTAAGGACCAATGTAAAAAATAATTACTCTGTATAGACACTTTCCTCTTTCCTCTCTTCTCTTTCCTCTCGGTGCATGTTAACGGTGGTCCACTAACGTGCATCGCCGACGATTATGGGGAGAGGACGCCCTCGTAAGCAACAATTCATCGAGCCAGGGCACCTAGCGGAAGCTATGGCAGCCGGTGATCGTTTCCATGGATCACCTGGGGTTGTTTTGCTGAAGGGATGCGAACACAGGGGGTTTTAAATACTCCGGCGGTTACTCGATCGGCGGGAATTAATATAAAGGAGCCGGATATGAAAGCTCGACAGGAAATGGAAAGCGATGGAAAAAGGAAAGCTGTTGCAACTCCGGTAGCGACCAACACTGGTTCACCTAGTGGTGGTACATCAGTAGCGGCGAGTTCTGGTGGAACAATGGTGAGTACTCTTCCGATTATAGCTCCAAGTACTGCGAATAAGGAAGATGATACTGGTAAAACATGGGCAAATGTTGTAGCTGGTAATAAACTTTCTGGGAGAGGTATGCCACTGGATTACATCGCACCCATGATACAGGATGGGGTTAAGATTGTGGAATTGGATCAGGATGAACTAGACTGTGAAAATTCGAGGTGGAGGCATGCTTTACTTCTGTATGTTATAGGGCATTCACCTACCATTGGGGCAATTGATCAATTCTTAGCGGCGCAAAGAACATATGTTCAAAAACCCCAGATCTTTTACCATAATGATGACTACTTTATGGTACGATTCAGTAGCATCGAGGAAAGGAATGATGTTCTCTTCTCTGGGCCTCACACGATCAACAATCGCCCGGTAATTACAAAGAATGGACTCCGAAATTTAATTTCTATGATAAGGTATTGAAACTTGTTCCAATATGGGTAAAGTTACCTAATCTTCCCCTCAATTGCTGGAGTGCAAGAATATTAAGTCGTATAGGCAGTGGTTTGGGCACCCTTATTTACGCAGATGAGTGTACATCATCACTAGCTCGAATTTCTTATGCTCGTGTGCTAGTGGAAATGGATATAACAAAGCCACTTCCTAAGATGGTAAAGGTGAAGGACCCTACGGGTAGGGTGTTTGATCAAAGAGTTGCTTATGATTGGGAACCAATGTACTGCTCCGTTTTCTTGATTGTAGGACACAATTGCAGACCTGCTGTAACTGAGAAAGTGTACGATAAAGCGCAGGAAAAGGTAAACAAAAAGCCTCGGAGGGAGAAAACTTACAAGCACAAGCAGACATGGCAAAAGCAGGCTCCTAATAAACAAGGAGGTCTTAGTAATGCTCATTTGGAATCTACGAGTGAGATTGCTATCGATTCACCTAGAGAGACTGTCCAGCTACTAGAAACTGCTCAACCACTAGATACACCATCGAAAATTCATGACCAGGGGAAGAATCAGGATTAAGGAAAAGTGCAAGCTCCTCCAAACAAGGGTGGTCAAGCACAGGTCCTGAATAGAGGGGACTTGACACAAATGCAGGTGGTTCCTAAGTAACCAAACCAAAATGCTAGATGGACAAATGTGACTAAGAAATCCACTGCTAAAGGCAGCAGACTGGTGAATGTTAACAGTGATGTACTTGGTACAATGAATGGGTTTAATCCTCTGAATAGAAATGTAGTACAATCCCATGGTGCCAAGGCCACTGTTCAACAAGGTCCAAGTGGTAGAAGGAAAGGTGATGGTAATTCCATAATCAATCACAATTCCAAATGAGTGTTATAACATGGAATGTGAGAGGTATGAATAAAGTGTACAAGCACAAAAAGTTTAAGGAGTTTATGTTGGTGAATAAAATAGGACTATTAACTGTCCTAGAACATAAAGTCCATGCTAATAATGAAGGGAAAATTATACAGAAGCTTGCGCCTGGCTGGTCCTGGTTGTCCAATGCTAGTAGCTCTAATAAAAGTAGAATTTGGTTATTGTGGAATCAAAATGTGCTGGATTTCTCTCTGATGGATATGACTACTCAGAGTATGCATGGTACAGTCAGAATTTATGCTACAAACTCTCAATTTCACTTAACTGTGGTCTATGGCCTACACACTATTCAGGACAGGGAAGGACTTTGGGAGACTTTGAGAAGCATACACCAAAATCAATAGGGCCCTTGGCTTATCATGGGGGACTTCAATGCTGTTTTAGGGGAAACGGATAGGCAAAATGGTAGCCCTGTCCAAGAAAGGGAGATAAGAGATTTCAAGGTGTTGATTTTTGATATATGATTGAATGAAATGCACACCATAAGGAGGGAATAAACATGGACTAACAACACTATCTATAGCAAAATAGATAGAGTCCTGGTAAATGCTGAATGGATGAACACCTGGCCAAATGTTCATGTTATGGCCATGGAACCATACTTTTCTGATCACTCACCTCTCAGGGTGCGTTTAGATGTCCCGCAAAGGAAAAAAGCCAAGCCATTCAGATTCTTCAACTGCTTGGTTGATCATAAGGATTTCTTATCAACAAAAGCGTACAAGAAGCTTGGAATGCAGAAGAAAATGATAATATACACACAATCTGGCAGCAACTGAAAGGGGTAAAACATAAACTAAAGGTGTTAAACACTAAAGAATACTGCAAAGGTGGACACAAAACTAGAAGGCATAAGGCAAAAACTCTCCATGACATGCGAGTGACAATGGGACCTCAAGTGCCACAGGACAATATGATTGTTGCCGAGAAATAGCTTAGAAGACAACTGGAGAAATGGGGAATAATCAGAGAGAGCATATATAAGCAAAAATCTAGAGTTCAATGGCTTAGGCTAGGGAACACAAACTCTGCATACTTCCATGCTAATATGATGAACAGATATAGTCAGAACTCTATTACAACACTGAAATCTTGCCAAGGAACATAGTTGCACTCTAACGAATGTTGCACTCTGACGAAGACATTGAGAAAGAGATCACTGGATTTTATCAAGATCTGTTAGGATCTACCGCTAGTTCAATTCCTGCCATAAACCCTCAGGTGATCAAAGATGGTCCCATACTATCAAGGGTCCAGCAATTAGCACTTATATAACCAGTGACAAGTAAAGAGGTACAATTAGCACTTAATTCCATAGATGACATGAAAGCTCCAGGTTGTGATGGGTTGAACTCTTGTTTCTTTAAAAAGGCTTGGCCTATTATTGGCAAAGACATTACTGCGACTGTATTACAGTTTTTTGAAATAGGGAAAATGACCAAGACAATAAATTGCACCTCTGTTACACTTATTCCGAAAGTGAAAAACCTTGAGTGTGTGAATGAGTACTGACCAATATCGTGTTGCTCTACTCTGTATAAAATTATCTCCTAGATAGTTACGAGGAGACTACAAGAGGTAATGGATGGTCTAGTGGATAATTGTCAGTCTGCTTTTGTGCCTGGTAGGATAATTTCAGACAACATAATCATGAGGCATGAACTAGTTAAAGGTTATGGAAGGAAAGGAATATCTCCTAGATGTATGATAAAACTGGACATGCAGAAGGCTTATGATTCACTAGAATAGTGCTTTATTGAACATATCTTGGTTGGCTTGGCTTTTCCTGAAAAGTTTGTGAACTGGATCATACAGTGTCTGACCAGTGTCTCTTATTCTATCCTTGTTAATAGAATGCCATCCAAGCCATTTAATGCTAGGAAAGGTTTAAGACAAGGGGACCCAATGTCCCTTTTTCTATTTGTGCTTGCTATGGAGTATCTAAATGAACAACTCAAGACTCTTCAGCATATTCCAGATTTCAACCACCACCCAAGGTGTGAAAAGTTACACTTGGTCCAACTCGGGTTTGCTGATGACCTACTTTTATTTAGTAGGGGGGATGTGGGTTTTGTGCAGCTTATGTACCAGTGTTTTCAACACTTTTCCTCTGTTTCTGGTTAGAAGGTGAATAGCAATAAAAGTACTATATATTTCAAAGGAATACTGAAGACAACCAGGAGGAAATTATGTAATTTCTTGAGTTTCCAAAAGGGGTCTTGCCAGTGAAGTACCTTGGTGTGCCATTTAGTACCAAAAGATTGACAGTAATGCAATGTCAACCTTTGCTGGATAAAATGATAGGGAGAGTGACTTCATGGACATCAAAATTCTTATCTTACGGACGGAAGAGAGCAACTTATTAAAAGTATCCTATTCTTTATACAAACTTTCTGGTCCCAGATTTTTGTACTGCCTAAGCAGATTACCCAATATGTTGAGGCAATATGCAGGAAGTTTTTATGGATCCAAGGATTAACGATCCCGAAGGCACTTCTCTGTGGGAAACTGCTTGCCTTCCCAAAGCGTGGAGGGATGAACATATTGACGTAAGGAGATCCTGGAACAAAGTAGTAACTGTGCCTTCGGGAACCTATGTATGAAGAAGGACAGGTTGTGGATTCAATGGACTCATACTTATTATATTAAGGGACAACCTATGTGGGAAGCTAACCCAAAGCAAGCTTCTTGGATCATTAGGAAGATATTGAAGGCTAAAGAATGGTTCATGGCTGCTGGGATGACATTTGATGATGTATTGGTTATGGATAATTTCTCAATCAGACACATGTATATGAAGTTTCGGGGTGTTTTTGCCAAAGTCCTATGGAGGAAGTTAATATGTAACAACTTGGGTTGTCCTAAATGGATATTTATCTTGAGATTAGCTGCTCATTCAAGACTAACAACTAGGGACAGGTTGATCAAATGGGGTATAAAAACAGAAGCTGAATGTATGTTGTGCCAAAGTAAGGATGAAACCATGGAACATCTATTTTTCTTATGCTAATTTTCTGCCAGAATTTGGGAAAGACTGCTTCATTGGTTGGGTGTATGTAGAGGTGCAAGGGGCTGGCAAGATGAACTCATGTGGGCTATCCAATATGGACAAGGTAAATCTGCTTAAACCGAGTTGTTCAGGATGATCTTGGCTACCTGCGTCTACCACATATAGAAGGAGAGAAATCATAGAATCTTTCAAGTGAAAGCTAATACTGGTGATGGTGTGGTGAGGATGATAACTCAAGAGGTGCATGCTAAAGGCGAAGAAGGGCCGCACTGCTTGGATACTGAAGAATGAATTACTATCCTTAATTTGGCCTATGTGAGTTGCGGTGTGCAAGAGGAAGTAGATATCGATAGGATATAAAGGCAGATCTTGTTAAGTAGAGAGTGAGGAAGTAGGTGGGACCAAATTTGGCCCAAGTTTGGGTTCAGGCTATAAAGATAATGTACATATTTTCCCTGGTAATACAAAATTAGTTACCAAAAAAAAAATGTAAAAAATATTTTTATCAGGTTACTTAACGGTAAATAATTTTATTTAATAGTATGCATTAATTTTTAATAAAAAATAATTATAAGTGACTTATTATAAAGTATTAAATTATATTATTAATTATGTAAAAAATATTTACATAATCAAAGGATCGTTAGTAACTGAATTTTACGCCTTTAACAATAAAGTCATATATATTAAAATAGTTCGATTATAGTTTAATGAGATGAAGACAGCTAAATATACATTAAAATAACTCTATTTCCATTAAACCAATTTATCCTATTTTTTAAAATGGTAAAAAAAAAAAAAAAAAAAATTGGTCACATATTCATTTTTTTAAACTAAAATTCTTAGATTCAGGTAATACTACTATTACTAGAACAACAACAACAACATACCCAATGAAATCCCACAAAGTGAGAGAGTATACGTAGACCGTACTCCTACCTTGAGAGGTGGAGAGGTTGTTTCCGGCAGACCCTCAGCTAGATTCACATGGTATTGATTATCTTAAGTTCATATGTACATTCGGCTAATAGGATTTACGAATTAAAAAAAAAAAAAAAGGTTTGAATGTTGTCACTTGAATGAAATAAACTTTTACTTTTGTGGCTTTTAAGTTTAAACAATATTCGATTGAGTTTGAAAAAATAAAGATATTTAAAGTTGAAGTTTTGAGTCGATCTTAGGTTAATTACCTCCGTATTTCTTACAGATTATACCAATTAATGATTGTCGTTAATTATCTTTGTTATAGGAGTCATTTTGAAATAAAATAGCTTTTGTTTACTTTTACTTTTCACCTAAATACCAATTTAGGTGTGTTTACTTTTGGTTTTCACGTAAGCACCAATTTAGTTATATATTTAATAATGATTGTAGAAATACATCCGTAAAAATAGTTGGTAGCCATGTTAATTGAGGTTTGTAACAAGGTTTCTTGAATAGAAGAGTCCTATTCAAGAAGTGTGGTTCGGAGTAATCTATTCTTGGATTATAGCAAACTTTAGTAACAAATTGCCGACTCCCGCTCACCAACTTTGATAGAAGAATGGAAAAATTGTTAGTTTGGGAGGGAACGACGATCAAAACAATGTTTAGCGGGAATAGTAATTACTTAACAAATGTTTTGCTTTTGGGATACAAAGAAAGATTTTTCTTTTTTTAGGACCAATGTAGAGGATATTTTTTACCAGGTTACTTCTAAGGTAATGGTAAATAATTTTATTTAATACTCCCTCCGTTTCAATTTATTTGAAAACTTGTTAGTATTTGGATAGTCAACTAGGTTATTCTTTGAACACGTTTTACTTACATTTTTTCTAAATATTTAAATTATAAATTATCATGACTTATAAAAAAAATTAGGACCAATGTAAACAATATTTTTACCAAGTTACTTAATGGTAAATAATTATATTTAATAGTACTCATTAATTTATAATAAAAATAATAATATATGACTTATTATAACGTGTTAAATATATTATTCGCGTTAAATTACATTATTAATTATGTAAAAAAATATTTACATAATCAAAGGCTCGCTAGTAATGCGAATTTTACGCCTTTAATAATAAAGTCATATATATCAAAATAGTTCTATTATAGATTAATGAGATAAAGACAGCTAAGTATACACTAAGATGACTCTATTGCCATTAAACCGATTTATCCTATTTTTAAAATGGTAAATTTTGTTTGCTCTCATATTCATATTTTTTAACTTAACTTCTTATATTCACGTAGTACTACAACAATGACAAGATACCTAATGAAATCTCATAAAATGGGTCTGGGGAGGGTAGAGTGTACGCAGACCTGATCTCTATTTTGGGAGATAAAGAGGCTCTTTCCAATAGACCCTCGGCTAGATTCGCATAATACTAATTATCATTGGTTCATATGTACATTAGGCTAATGGAATTTACGATTAAACAAAAAAAAAAAAGAGTCACTTGAATGAAATAAACTTCTACTTTTGCGGCTTTTAAGTTTGAACAATATTCGATTGAGTTTGAAAAAATAGAGATATTTAAAGTTGAAGTTTTGAGTAGATCTTAGATTAATTACCTCCATACTCTTTACAGGTTATCTCAATTAATAATTATCATCGGTTATCTTTGTTATAATACAGGAGTCATTTTGAAATAAAATAACTTTTTTTTACTTTTGGTTTTCATGTAAATACCAATTTAGGTATATGTTTAATAATGATTTTAGAAATACATCCGTAAAAATAGTTGGTATGTTAATTGAGGTTTCTAATAAGGTCTCTTGAATAGAAGAGTCATATTCAAGAAGTATGGTTTGGAGCAATCTATTCTTGGATTATATCAAACTTAAGTTACAAACTGCTGACACACACTCACCAACTTTGACAGAAGAATGGAAACAGTTGTCAATTTAGGAATGACGATCAAAACAATGTTTCGTAGGAGTAGTAATTGCTTGACAAAAGTTTTTCTTTTGGTATAGATACAAATATTTTTCTTTATTAGGACCAGTGTAATACCAGGTCACTTATAAGGTAATGTAAATAATTTTATTCAATATTCCCTCTGTTTCATTTACGTGAACTTATTACTATTTGGGAGTCTATTAGGCGATTCTTTGACCACGATTTACTTAGCTTTTTTATAACTTATTTGAATAATAAATTATTATGACTTATAGAACTTTTTAAGGACCAATGTAAAAGATATTTTTAATCAGGTTACTTAATGGTAAATAATTTTATTTAATAGTACACATTAATTTATAATAAAAAATAATGATAAGTGACTTATTATAACGTGTTAAATTATATAATTACTTATGTAAAAAAATTTACATAATCAAAGGCTCGTTAGTAACTGAATTATGCCTTTAACAATAAATGCATATGTACATTAGGCTAATAGGATTTACGATTAAAAAAAAAAAAAAAAAGAGAGCTTGGAATGTTGTCACTTGAATGGAATAAACTTCTACTTTTGCTACTTTTAAGTTTAAACAATATTCAATTGAGTTTGAAAATATAAAGATATTTAAATTTGAAGTTTTGAGTAGATTTTTGGTTAATTACCTCTGTACTTCTTACATGTTATCTCAAATAATAATTATCGTTAGTTATCTTTGTTATAATACAGGAGTCATTTTGAAATAAAATAGCTTTTGTTTACTTTTGGTTTTCATGTAAATACCAATTTAAGTATATATTTAATAATGACTGTAGAAATACATCCGTAAAAATAGTTGGTAGCCATGTTAATTGAGGTTTCTAATAAGGTTTCTTGAATAGAGGAGTCCTATTCAAGAAGTGTGGTTTGGAGCAATCTATTCTTGGATTATATCAAACTTCAGTTATAAATTGCCGACACACAATCACCAACTTTGACAGAAGAAAGGAAACATTTGTCAGTTTAGGAACAACTATCAAAACAATGTTTAGTAGGAGTAATTGCTTAACAAAAAATTTGCTTTTGAGATAGATACAAAGATTTTTCTTTATTAGGACCAGTGTAATAAATATTTTTTACCAGGTTACTTATAAAGGTAATGTAAATAATTTTATTTAATATTCCTCTGTTTCATTTACGTGAACCTATTACTATTCTAGTCTACTAGGCGGTTCTTTGACCATGATTTACTTAGCTTTTTTATAAATTATTTGAATTATAAATTATCAAGACTTATAAAACTTTTTAAGAACCAGTGTAAAAAGTATTTTTAATCAGGTAACTTAATGGTAAATAATTTTATTTAATAGTACGCATTAATTTATAATAAAAAATAAAGTTAAATGACTTATTATAACGTGTTAACTTATATTATTACTTATGTAAAAATATTTACATAATCAAAGGCTTGTTAGTCACTGAATCTTACGCCTTTAACAATAAATTCATATGTACATTAGGCTAATAGGATTTACGATTAAAAAAAGAGCTTTGAATTTTATCACTTGAATGAAATAACCTTCTACTTTTGCGACTTTTAAGCTTGAACAAAATTCGATTGAGTTTGAAAAAATAAATATATTTAAAGTTGAAGTTTTGAGTAGATATTTGGTTAATTACCTCCTTATTTCTTACATGCTATCCCAATTAATAATTGTCGTTAGTTATCTTTGTTATAATACATGAGTCATTTTGAAATAAAATAACTTTTGTTTACGTTTGCTTTTCACGTAAATACCAATTTAGATATATATTTAATAATGATCGTAGAAATACATTCGTAAATATAGTTGGTAGCCATGTATTCATATCAGGGGTAAGTGTATATTTGCCAAAGTGGTAGTATTTCCATATAAGTCAGTTTGTGGTAATTCTCCTTGAAGTTAATTTGTATTCACATCACTCGAACAAATTTTGAATACGCAACTTCACACTTGCATGAAGTCGGACTCTATTGTTTGGTTATTGGGATAGAATAGACAAAAATATAATACAAATTGAGATATTTTATGAGATTAGATAGTTTTCGGGATTAATTAGCACCATAATTAAATGTGGGATAAAATAATTTTCCATTTTATTTCAAGATTGTTATTCTTTATTCCACCAATCAAACAACCCCTATGAGGGCGGAACCAGGTGGGAGCAAGGTCTCATTTGAACTCCATTTGTTAAAAATTACGATGTATATTTAAATTAAAACTATTCCTTATTTTATATACTTAGTAAATATTGAATCTCCTTAATTTATCTCTTAATAAAAATTTTATCTTCACCACTCACCCTTATACATGTGACTTACTTTTCAAATGGCATTGGAATTGCTTCTACTTAAGTATTTGTCATGACTTTGGCATTAACCGATGTTGATGCCAAGTTGCCGCCGAAAGTGTTGTGCCGTCACTTACAAGTGAGAACATTTAGATAAAAAGAAATTTTTATATTGCTAAATACTTATTCGTATCGGGTATTTACATTAAATTAATGTAATTTATCGTGATTAAGTGATTTATTTAAGTGAATACATACATCATTAATTATGATTAAGTGATAGGTATATATATTCGAATACATGTCATGCATCTATTAATTTGATGTAAACATACAATGCGGATAAATTTTTATCCATATACGTTATTTAAATTAAGGTCCGATTAACTTAAATTTACTTCATTCTATTTTATGAGTACAACTTCATTCTCAAAATTTAAATTCAAAAGATGTAATTAAAGATAGGAAGATACTTTCTCTGTCCCAATTTATGTAACATATTTTTTTTTTTTAGTCTGTCTCAAAATATATATTACATTTTTATATTTAAAAATAAATTAACTTATGATTTCCAATCACATGAATTCTAAGGCTTATTTTGAAGTACAAATTTAATTTTTTTCCTTAAATTTCGTGCCTAATCAAATAGTGTTAATAAATTAGAGCCAAGAGAGTTCTTATAAGTAGTTATTACTGACATCTTTAGTACTCCCTCCGTTCCATAATAAGTGTCATTTTAGTAAAAAACACGCATATTAAGAAACCAATGATGAAGTGTAAAGTTTATCAAATTACCCTTATGTAAAAAAAAATATTCTTTTCCTCTTAATTATTAGAGCATGCACAAGTAGTTCATCTTTTGACAACCATCAATTCAACCATCATCATTTTACTAATCCTATCTTTCAGCTTCTTTTGCCTCTTACTAATCCTATCTTTCATAGGCCAAAACTTTCATTTTCACGTGAAACCCAAATTTTGACATTGTGAATCCAACTTTTGGCCTTGAATAAAAAAACTTGTCATTTTTTGACCAAGGGCAAAGATGGAAAAAATTAGTCAATATATGCATTGATATCCTAAGGTGACACTTATTATGGAATAAATTTTTTTGGATAAGGTGATACTTATTATGGAACGGAGGGAGGAGTATTAAATAAGTTATTAATTACGCTTTGACCTATGGTTGATGGATCTTTTTGTGGGGAACACAACTGATGAATTTTCGCGAACTAAAGAGTTTATCGAGATTCATATTATGACTGTCTTTTTCTTTTCATCCATAACTTTAGTATGTCTTTGTTGGAACTCAGCCTAGAAGATTCGTCAGTTTTACTCCTTCGGATCTAAAATAATGAAGTTTTAGCCTTTACAATTTTGTCTAAAATAATTGATGTTTTACAAAGCCAAGAAAGCATTTAGTTATTTCTTCAAATTTGTCCTTGGCACATTCACATATTCCCATAATAACTATGTCAATCTAAAATTATAAAGTCGGAGCTAGAGTTTGAAGCTTATGGATTCGAGGTTCTAATATTTTAAAATTACTGGATTCTAAATTATTAAATTGTACATATTTGAGAAAAAATTTAATACAATTATATTGTTCTACTGGTTAAGCCAAACCCACGCTTGAAGAGCTAGCTCCCCCTGCCTAAAAAGATAAGAAAATAACAATTAAGGGATATATGTGTCAAAACCCTTCTAATTATTAGAAGTTCGCGTATTCCTTAATCCATGTGCTTAAGCTTAAAATCTTAATTATCTTGGACCGGAGGGAGTAGTATTTTTCGAAATTTAACCGTTAATCTGAGTAACGATACAATAAAAACATACTTAGTGTAATCTGATTATTGGAATCTGTGGACGGTGGTGTGGACGCTCCCTTACACCCCCTCCCCCTCTCCTTGTGAAGCTAGAGAGGTTGGTTCCGATAGAATATAAGTAAACATCTTTTATTAAATTGATCAGGTTTATGTTTGAAAAGCAATGTGAGACAAATGATATATTATGCTAATTACTTTTAATCACGTACGATAATAAAACTCACAATTAGATTGGATAAAGTATTAACATAGGTCAAGTGTATTATGAAAAACAATTCGTTATCAAATTTAAATCAAGTGTTGGGTTCAAATTAGATCTAATATGTTCGTATATGACATGACGAACCAAATATTCGATGGTAAATACAATAATTCAATAATTAAAACCATCCAATTATAATCCCCGTACTTATTGTAAAGACTTTGACGCAACTCAGGAGTTCAAGTAATAAAAGAGTTAGACATTAGACAGTTTAGTAGTAACAACCATCAGGTGTGAGTAGATTTTCTTCTACATAAACTACATGAAAATCTCTTCGTGAAGAAATAATTCATAAAATCTCAAAAGTATTTAAAGAAAGAAAAATAATATATATTTTACTGACCATACAAATCAATTAAAGTATATACAAGGGAAAGATGCATTTGCTAACTGATTTAAATAGAACAAGAAGTAATGTTATTCAATGAAGAAGCAACTCAGCAGTGTGCCAATAGTACAATTCACATCCCTAAGTAGCCTCATATTATACTGACTAAAGAGAAAAATCCTAATATTGTCTAAAAATAAACCAAGGCAGGTGAAAATTGTCTATAACTGCTACAATTTCATACACATGAATATAGGACAATACTAACTTCTATCTTTTTCCTTCCATATGCAATACACCATATGCAATACAAAATTCACCTAAGTCTATTTACATCTTCCTCAAACAAAACAAAAAAATTGCTGATTTCCTTTAAATTTTTCAACTAGTTCCTCACATTGATCCAACTATCTGATGACTCCAAGTCCATTTTCCCTCCTCTTGTTGAGATCCAAAACTCGCGATTGCGTCTCGTTGAGAATGCATTTCCACTCATAGATTCATCTTCATCACTTGATGATTCATCTGAGAAATCCAACTCAGAAAAAAATCCACCATCTAAAACACTAGCAGGTGTACTAGCAACATCTGCCTTTTCTAAGTTGATTTTTTCTGCCCCGTTTGAGACAAATGGATGATCAAGCAATTGTTCAACTTTCCACCTCTTTTTACTGTCTCTTTCCAAACATTTAGTCAAGAAATCCAAACCAACATCAGAAAAATGTGATGGAAATTGTGGCATTTCATTACTACAAGCAATTTTCAAAACTGCAGCCAGGGGATTTGTACAAATATCCCCTCCCCACGGAGGCTTCCCCGTCCCCATTTCGATAATTGTACAACCTAAAGACCATATATCAGCAGAAAAATCTAACTCTTCATTTCTCAAAATTTCTGGTGCTATCCATAGGGGAGTGCCACCAATAGACTTTGACAAAGATTTTGTACTACCATTTACCTTATTGGCTTTTATTCTCTTTGCACATCCAAAATCAGCCAATTTGATTTCTCCACTAGTGCCTAACAATATATTCTTGCACTTTAAATCACAATGCACAATCCCATTTTCATGAAGATATTTTAGACCCTGAAGAATCCCTTTAGTATACAAACAAATAACTTCTTCATCTAATGACCCTCCAAATTTCTCTGCCACATCAGTTAAACTTCCCCCTGTCACATACTCTAGAAAAAGACTCAACTTTCTCTTACCATTTGCTTCAAAAGAGAAATCTTTGCCAATGAATTTGACAATATGTGGTGAATCCAAATTCTCAAGAATTTCAACTTCATTTTCAAGACACTTTAATCCTGCCTCTGATTCTGATGATTTTAACACGAAAAGTCCGCCGGTCGCCTTGTCCATAGCCAAATGAACACGACCAAATGATCCTGATCCAATCACTTTTCCTTTTAGCCACTTAGTAGGTTGAGGACATGAACATTTGCAAATTTCAGCCATATTTTTTTCCTCACTTTATGTTGTGCACTCAAGATCAAAGGACTAAAGATCTCAAGTTCTACAAAATTTGACTTAAACTGCATAATGCACAAGTATATCATATAACGAAAATCCGGGAAGTCCCAAACAACTTACAAAAAAATCAAAAGTAGGAATCTTGATAGCACAATCCTGGTATATTGAAAGAAATTTCAATAGGATCAACAGGGATAATATTGAAAGAGCGGTTTTCCATACGATGGAAAACCGCTCTCTTTGTAAACTAGGAAGATTGAATTTCTTTTGCAGTGTTGATGAATTTATCTTGGAATGAAAGAAGAAAGAAAGAAAGAAAGAAAGAGGGAGTATGAGTTTGGGATGAAAAATCCAACTTATAAGGGGGTGTCTGGTGATCCAAGAATTTTGGAAGTTATGAGTTGCTATTGGATTGGAAATAAACGGCAGTAACTGCCACACTAAACTAATTTCATGTTCTTTGCACTTTGACTAAAGGGGAACTTCCTCTGGGGGATGTTTCTAGGACACCTTTAAACTGTGATTAAATGTGTCTAAACATAGAGTAATAAATTATTACTGCTATATTTGACTAACTGAATTTGTTCAAATAATATTTTACATTTTACAAAAGCAAGAAGCATTTTAGTTTTTTTTTTTTTTTTTTGATATATTATTCACCCTTGGTCCTCCAGTTAACAGAATGTTAATTAAGCGAGATGTTTGAGAGAGAGGGAGAGAAGTAAATGACAGTTTAGATAAATACTCTTTGATTAATGTTATTAAATGTCTTTCAGCGTGTGCAAAAATCTACAGAGATAAATACAGATATAGACTAAAGATTGTATTATTAGTATTTATTTTTAAAAAACAACTAATAGTCAAGAAAACAGAATTTAACGCTAGGTCTAGATCCCTATTTGACGTGAAAAAAGAAAATCATTTAATACCACGTGAATCATTTGGAGTAATGAAGAAATGAGGGACTCTCAAGTCTCAACCACTAAGTCATATATAAGGTTATGGTCAAATTACTTGTTAACAACGTAAGGATTCTCTACCCCTTTAGTTTTGTCATTTCTCCCTGAATTGGTAGTACGTATTTTAGTGGGTACGCAGTGTTTTTGTGCAAATGGTGTCAACTTACTGTTGCAACTTAACTCGTACATGAGTTTGGATTTGAGATTGTGTAAACTAATGTTTGCAGTAGTTTTCAAGCAGTGTCAGTTTATTTTGTCTGCATATTTTAGAAATTATTACTATCTACATACATACAAAACTGAGAAAAGCGCAAAGTATGTAAAAATATAATCACTTTCTATGAAACCAAAAGTTGCCAACTGCCTTTCGACATGAATTCTGTCTAGTACAAACAGATATAGCATTTCTAACTTGTCTTTTTCCACCTCTTATTCAGAAGAATAACTATAATATGCACAAGGAATTGATCAAGAATATTTGTTCTGGTATCTGAGAATGCAGGTTCTTTCAGAAAGCCTCTTTTAATTTGTGATTCTTTTGCAGGTGTAATCGAAAAGGACCTGAAAAACACTTCTAGCATCTTTCTCTTTGGGCAGCTTTAGAAGACGAGCTACCGTTTGAAAACCAGCATGTTGCCTAGACAATGAATCTGCCTCAAATTTTGGCTTCACCTCTTGCTTGGGAAGCTTAGGTGGGTTTAATGCCCATTGCATTGCCCAGATTGCCAAAGGACGCATGTAACCCAGTGCTCTGTATCGGCCTTCTGTGTTCCAACCTTCTGGGGTCTGAAAAGCATAGCTGCGAACGAAGAAGAACAATTTAGTAAGCAAGTAATGAGGAAATATCTCACAAACAAAGGGGAAAGAAAAGAACGAAACCATGTCCCCACAATGTGAACATATAAATGTTAAGCTTTAGGCTTCATGCATTTCTTTAGTAGAACAAAATATAATAGAGAAAAATGATTTCTCATACAAGGCTCTCGACAAGCTATGTCCATAAGGACGTCAACATTTCTTCATTTATCCAGGAAGTGGACATACTTTGAATGTTAAGCAAACTACCAAAACTTCAATATCATCAATATATTGCCGAAAGTTCTTGGTCGTAGATATCCTCAGCCATGGTTCCCAATTGACCTCCGAGAGTCAAATACTGATGCCAATGTTACTGGAAAAACTACAATGATAGAGTTGGAGCCTTTTAAGAAGTGTGGGAGAAGAGTTTCTACTGAACAAAAGCTACGGAAGATCTAGGGACAATCGTATTATCTAACAGCCCCAAATAAACACGATAACAAATACTCCATACCCCTAGCTTAGCTAAGGTTTTTGCTCGAATTCTCGTAGTCCAATGACCAAAAGCTTACAGAACATAGATTTTTAAAGTTGAAGTTACCTCAAACAAATGAAGGAAAGAACAGGATCTTCACTTACCCAAAGCCATCTAAAGACCAAACGGTTTCATAGACTCCAGCTGCAGTTTTAAATCCCCTATCCGCCATGTCTTCCTGAATCATGGCTGCAGCTACAGCATATGTAACTCCAGACCATATCTCCCTTGACTGCATACTAGATGAGTCAGGTTCCCCACTGGGCCGCATCCCATTCACTGCTCCTAGCCTCCCATCCTTGACCTTCATGACATTGAAATTGAACACTGTCTCAAGTGCAGTTTTGGCTTTTTCTTCATCAACAATTGGTAGAAGACCACATGCACGAGCATACCTACAAATAAAGCAAATGTGATCATGAAAGAAGAAGAGGCACCATTAGCTTAATCAACTGCGTTACCTATATTGGTATAAATAGATGTCCAGTGTGGAGTGCACATGGGAGAATACATAGGCATGTACTACAGGCGCGAAAAGGAGTGTGCAGAAAAATAATGATTCGATAAACGTAACACATAAATACAAATGTTTAAAAAGGCTTCAGCTATTTGGGTCAAGCAGGGAATACTTGTAATCTGACCTGCAAGGCTACATAGGCCTTTGCCACTGAAGATACAGAAACTGAAATAGATTTACCTTCCCATTTTTGCCGTATACTCATAAATAGAAAAATGATTTATCTTTGTGTCCGTATTTTGCATAATTATAATTCTCAACCTAAGATACATGGACTGGAAGCTGCTAGTAAGGAACTGAAAAAAAAGAAGGGTAACATTCTGTTTCCAATATTTATCCTTTGGTCTTGATATATATATATAGAAGCAAAGGAAGCATTCCGGTGCATACCATTGTCCAGCCAATTGATCAGCTTGAATGGATGAGCTTACGGCACTGCCACTGTTGTCATAGTTAAAGTAAGAACCATTCCATAATTTTTGATAAACTACCTTTGCTTTCTGAAACTTAAACCAAAAGTAGTCCTCAGAACCCTTGTCACCTACTTCTCGAGCTAGGGCTGATGCAGCCTGCAATGCTGCCACCCATAGGCCACCACAGTAAGCACTCACACCAGAGACGGACCATACATCATATGTCTGATCAGGAAATCCTTCATTTTCTATCATCCCATCCCCATCCTTATCAAATTGATCCATGAAAGCCATTGCCATATACACAGATGGCCAAACAGCTTCGGCAAACTTTTTATCACCTGTCGCAACAAAATCCCTGTAAACTTGAAGAACAAACTTTGGGTTCAAATCTTTCCACCGATCTGTGTTATACAGGCAATAGTAATTTACTTCAAACCATGGATCATCCATTCCAATATCATGAGGAAGAGCGCCAAGAACTTTCCTTGTCGCTGACATTCCATCATCCAAGAGCATTCTCTTACTTGGATCGTGCATCATCACAGCAGCTGCAAAGTCTCGTTGTATGCTAAGTTCAAGTTTTGGGAAGAGCATAGTCAAAGCAAAAGATGCATAAAAATGAACATCATATGTGTTACACATATGATATTCAATCCCTTCAAGATAGAGGAACTGGCCAACATTTTCCTCGCCCTTCAGAAGAAGGTTTGTCCCGACAGCAGCATTTACTGAGACAGGAGTGTGAAGTTCCTCAAGCACCGAGCCCATCCTTTCAAGAATGCGAACAGCAGTGTCATCTGAATGGGTTAGATCAGCACTTTCTTTAACATCCGAACTAGATCTATCTATGGAAAACTTTTTCCCAATAGTTGATAAACTTTGAACTGGTGGCAATCCATCTAAAATTTAAAAAGAAAAAGAAAAAAAGAACATGAATCAGCTACATCTAGCTTATTAAAACACCATTAAACCGCATTAAACCAAAGCATACCTGTCCAAATTGCCCCTCCTGCATTTAAATAATAGAGCTCATTGAAGAGAGTTATTGGGTACCTGCAAAATACCGCAGACATTTCTCAAGCCTGGTAATGCATGGTGCACACAAGAAAATGAAAGCTCACCATTCAGGAAGCCTCTTGTCTTCAATAATAGGTTTTTGCCATTCTTCTATTTGTGACTCCCACTGGGTGTGCTCTGAGTTCCCATCAAGAAAAATAAAATTTAAAATAGTGTTCTGGATATGAAATTCTGAGGATCTTAGGAAATTGTAGCAGTAGAAGAAGATAAGGAAAAATATAAATGGAACCCCGTATATCAGAAAGTCCATCTTCAAAGATTAGGAGCACAAGTTGAGAATATGGAGCTTTAATGAAGCTTTACCTTGGATAGCATCATGTGCAATTTTTGCAGCAGCATGACCCATAGTACCATAATGCTTGGTGTAGCGCCTGTTCATAGAGCAACATTAATAAGGACAAGCACCAGAAACATGCTATTTCATGTGTACAAACTAGGTCTAGAAAGTTATAACTACTTGCCTGTGATAAGTTTTACCACTTGCGAAATTAATTTCAGGGCAGGCCCATGCCAATGAGAATGTCGCACTTCTTACATCATCTGCTGGAATAGTTAGTGATGCTGCAACTGCCGCTCCAACAAGTGATCCCGGTTCAGAAGGCATTGACATTTCCTCAGATTGAAGGTTGTCAAAGGATCCATGCTATCAGAACAAGAAATAGGTCAAAGACTGTCAAGAATGATGATTTTTTTTTTTTTCCTTTGATAAGTTTTAATTTTATCAATGAAGGGAAAATCTGTTGTATACAAGCAGAATACAAAAAGTTAGAGAACATACAAAAGAATGATGTTAAAATAGTGACAAGGAAAAAAAGAGGAAAACCAAATGAGAAATAATTTTTCTTCAAACTGTTTCAATATAAAATCATAAGAAGTAAAATAAACTCAACACCGAAAAGAAATTCAAAAAAAGACCATAAAGAACTCATTGTTTGCTGACTCTATAATCTATAAACTAACAATCTTATTCAATACAGCTGATAGATGTCCTCATAAATTATTCAGAAACCTTAGTAATAATGATGTGAGAAAGTGCTTTAGGTACGAAAAGTAAGAAACTAATCGTCCAGCAATAGCTGACACTTCTAACACCAGAAGCATGTTTGAATTTGCACAAGTCCTCCAGGAAGATAGCTCGAAGGAGACAAAATATCAAAGAGCCACACGGAGACAAGAATACAGTTTCAGAGCGTATGATGCAGAGAATGGAATTATGAAGCCACTTCTGCAAGCACCAAGAATAGATTTTAATCTGCAATTAAAATAGGGTTTGGACCTCCTAAAGTAATTTGACACTTCCCTTCTTTCTGTTTCTGGTAATTCAAATAGCTGAATAAATTGAGCTATGAAATCAGTGAAGCCTTTCGGAGGTGTCGGGTGGTTTGGCAACAAAGCATTTCTTATCCTTTTTTCTAGCTTCTTGGCTAAAGAGGAAGAAGTATCATATTAAGGATTTGCTCTCCACAGTTACCAAGTCATGTTGCTCACCATCTGCCTCTTGAGTCCTCTCTCTCTCTCTCTCTTCGAAACCCCCCCGCCAACGACAACGGGGGATTGCTCACTCTATCTGCACTCCTTGAAGTGTGAGAAAAATGGTGTGAGAAAAAAATGGTTCAAGAAAATTTGGAATTAGGGAAGAGAGAGGTATACCTTTTGAAAGTTGAATAATTTTTTTAAGGGAAATTCAGTAATCGGAATTTTAAGATGTCGACAAGTTACGACGTCATCAAAATCTTAACAAGCTCTCACAACTGAGGGGTAGGAAAGAATGAGTCCCATCAAAATTCAAATGATCAAAAGATATTTCAAAGACATATTGTATCTTAAATCAAGGACGTTAGCTAAAAATAGAAATAAACACAAATGATCATCGTAATTCATTAAGTGGGCAATGCATGTGTAATATGCTGGTAGTGAAAAGGTCCAGATTTGGAACTCCGTGAAAATGAATTTGAAAATCATAAACTAGTTAGTCCATTTTTAAGCAATCGCAAACACCTTTTTTACTTCATTCCACATATCTTTTGCTGTAATTCCCTGGGAGTCTCCAGCTATCACAAAGAAAGGGCACTCAGAGACGTGAACTGCATCGTTTTCCTCTGCTGCAACTGCAAAAGTTACAGAAGGCAGTTCTTTGGAAGTCCTGCATTCATAGAGTATGGTAATACAGATTTTCTCGAATTCTTCAAATATGTTCAACTGTGAAAAACTCCAAACCAAGTCTCTCATTTTCTTTTTTTCTTTAACAAGAAGATGAAGCTTACATGTGGTGCAAGAGTACGCCTCGGACTCCATCTTCCGTTCTAAAATCCATCATCAAAGAACCAGTTATTGACAACAAACAAAAGAAGAATTAAATAAATTATTGACAACAAACAAAAGAAGAATTTAACAAGTTATTGACAACAAACAAAAGAAGAAACAAACAAGTTATTGACAACAAACAAAAGAAGAATTTTAGAGAAAAGGTTAAACATTTTCGTTGGTAGATGGGAAGTGTCTCCCTAATACCAAGTAAATATTCCCAAGAAAATAGTCAGTTTTCTGTTTCCTATGTTTTTATGTAAGGTTAATTGGCACATATTTCAAGAATAAAGCTTAAACTTTTAAGTGAAGTGTCTTTAAAGCTAGAGCCCAGATTGATGAGTGAAGTGTGTCCCTTGTACGTTGTCCCAAATCATATTACCCTTTACTATTTGGCATGATCTTTCAGGCTAGGCTTCAAAATGTCTACCTTTTGCTTAAATAGGGAACATCTCGGGACTACGAGCTACTTTTTGATTTTTCACGGACAAAAAAAAAGAGGATGAATCCATATTTAGAAATGTAAAAGTAAGTCCGTCTAACTATTTTTGCATGAATTGTTGGGAAAAGGTTTCAGTTTTAGAAGAGACTAGGGGAGATCTCAGAGAAGAAGGCACACATTTACTTTAGGACATGGTAAAACTGATTAGCAATGTAATAACATTCATAGAGGTAGCAAATAATGTAAGGTTTCAGCTTCAGAAAAGCACGCAACGTCTACTGATAACTGAAAACAGAAGTACAACTAAATATTGGGACTTAAAGGCTAAGTCATAACCTTGCTAAAAGTGATCTGACCTAAACTTTGAATTGAAATGATGGCCAGAAATTCCAGAATCTCCACCAGCAGAGTTCTGGGAACACAAAAAAGACAGAAGAAAAAGATGTTCTACTCACTATCTTCCATTCTTAAGAACGAGTAAATACTAGAACTCCGAAAGATGGAAAGAGATGGATTAGCAGCATTCATAATTTGAATTATGAAATACTGAATAAATCAAAGTCATGCAAGAAAACTTACTGCCCAGGTGAAAAGCAAAGTGACATCTGCAGACGTCTTTCCCAAGTTATGCAGCTGAACAAAAGCAAATTCAACTCGCAAAGTTAATGCTGCAAAATACATCTCTACCAGTAAAAATGAAGGGCTAAAAAGAGGTTTTGAATATTTTCCAACCGTGAAAGTAAAGACTGCTGTTGGTAAGCTGCTCTCTTTGTAGTTGTGGGGGATAAAAGGAGAGATCTGACGGCATACCATCCTGAGTGCTGGATCAGGTTCCCCTTGATAAATATTGAAAATATAAGACAAACCCTTATGAAGCACATCAAACTAGTGAATATATTGGCCAAACATAAAATTACCATCATATACAGTCCACGATCTCGGATAAAGAGCATGATATGTAGAATTTTGGCCACCTAGATTCCAGTCCCAAGATCCTATTCCAGAAGCTGAAGGATCACTGTTTACTCACAAAATATCAATGACAAACCACTGAATATCTTCCAAAAAGATATACTCGAATTAGACACAACTTTTTTTTCCTTCAACTGATTCTTCGATATTTACAAATAACACAACTTTATCATCAAAAAGATTTAAAATAATATCGTGAGAAGGCAAGATGACAGCGAGAAAATTATAAACATCTATGACCACAGAAAAAAATAGTTCCTTACTTTGGAGTTCTGGGGCATAACACAGTAGAGTACTTTTCCCCATTTGGACGTGTAACAAATACCTGCAATAGTAATCCATATTCAAATGAGGCCACGTGCTGAAAACATAACAGCAAATAAAGTTTTCCCTGCTTCTGTTTTGCTCTCTCAGTATCTTCACGTATTCTTCATTAAGATCAGATTTACTCCTGCTATTTCCTCTTTACTGCACATGCAGGCTCTTAATGACTATCAAAATTTGCTGCAGGGACACGTCCCTGCTTGAGCAATTTCTCTTTTCTCTTTCCATCATGAAGTGAAGCTTTGATTTTCACATTTCCTAGACCTTCTTTATTATCCAAGGGAACTGTAATGCATAGGACTGTTTAACTCATTGGTAAACTAAATTTTTCGCATGATCTTTCAAAGTTCACTACTTTTGCATGTATGTACATTGGATCCTACTAAAGTAGACCAAGCTAAAAGCATATCCGAGTATTTTTAGAAGTGAAAGAGCCAAAAACGACAAGGTCAATGGG
Source organism: Lycium ferocissimum (assembly GCF_029784015.1). Lineage (NCBI taxonomy): Eukaryota > Viridiplantae > Streptophyta > Magnoliopsida > Solanales > Solanaceae > Lycium > Lycium ferocissimum. The sequence goes on along the minus strand of NC_081348.1, from coordinate 33,561,546 downwards.
GCTTAAAGTGAAAAGCAAGAAGTGCACACACTTCTTTGAAATGAAGCGCACAATTTACAAGAATATATAAAATATCAAACATCTATGACTTTGGTAAAACCAAAAATAAATTTCAATTAAACATAACTAATGTCAGTATTCAATATACAAAAATGCAGCTATTAATCCTTCTCCATAAAGTTGAGATTCAAGGAAGCGATGGATTCTCAATGGAATCATTTTGTGCACTTGTTTGAAGTGCAAACTTCTCTAACACACAAGTCTTCACCTATGAAGCGATAACCCCGAACTTCACACTGATTCATCGCCTTAAACGATGACATGATTGCTTTTAATAAGACTGGAACTTACCCTTCAAAAAGATGACTTTCAATGTGAAGTCTACATGACAAACCAAATTCCAAAACCAGTAAAAGTATAAAATAGCCCAAAAGCTGGGCGTTGGAAGCAGGGATTAACAAAGATTGGAAATATATATGTCAAACAAAGACCGTTATAGATAATCAAGGTCAGAAGTAATAAAGGCAAAGTCCATATCCTAGGCCAAAAGTGTTCACATGCCTACTGGGACAATGCATAACAAGATAGCATGATATCATGCACATGAACTATCTCAGCTCTTATAAATTTTCAAGAAAAGGAAATGGCAGAATATAACTGCAAAAAATGCCAGAACCCTTTGCGAACAGCATCTCGTGTAAGGCCTTTTCTCAAGAAATATCCTGTTTAGTGTACAAAAGTGATTGGAATGTTTTATTGATATGATGTGGCAATATCGCATTAATTAAAGTTGAATGCGACCTGGTCATTTGAACTCCTCCATCAAATCTTTTCTTGTTAAAAGGTAGCTCATCTGAAGTATTACTGGAAACAACATACACGTTTGAAATGCAAAGCTCTTAACAGCTATATAGTCACACTTCATAGAACTTACGGAAAATTGGTTTGGCAGAACTGGTTTATCTTCACATATCCTAGGAAATAGTTGCCAGCGCAGAAATTCACCTTTGAAGCTTCTTCCTATGCTTCCTGCACTGAAATTTTCGCCTTTTATACAACAGATACTAATTCAGTTGAACTGACTGGAACAGATCAGCAATAGATCACATATCTTCTTAAACAAACAGTGCATAGACACGTTGGACAAATAAATTCTTGCTCATCCATCTTACAGATTTTAATGAGAGCAGACAGTGTACCGACAACACGAAAATGTACTATAATTTTGTACTGAGAGAATGAATCATCATGCAATTATGACGAAAATGTTAATATTTAAGATAGTAACAGCAGATGCAGCAACTTTTTACTTTGACTAAGCAAAAGATTCTGATGCTACAGCAACTACTTCTCTTGGAAAAAAAGCTGTTTAATATCTAGCACCATACCCCATACCACCAATAGGAACTCCTTGGCATGATGAGTAGACCCTTTTTATGAAAGGATTGATAAACAAAGCATCCTGCAACACGAAATATATTGAGAAGAGTGCATCTCCTAATCAGAAAAATGATAATACTTAAACTTGAAACCAAAAGAATTCACCTTCCCTTTGGCTTTTTCTTCTTGTAGATATCTCCATAGACGGAAACCTAGTGGAGCCTACAAGAAACAAAAAGCACCACAAGAAAACAAATAAAGAGTTCAAGGTGAAAAGTAAGAAAATCTTCACAGGTATCACAATACCAACTTAGGCCCCTGGTGCATGCATTTTCATGTAGTTATGCTGTTATTTGATAACACGTCTAACTAGCTCTAAGTTCATGCATGGAATTAAATTACAGTTTGCTTCAAATACTTCTGTGGACAGGTAATTAAGTCAGCGTCATAGAGACATGAGTAGGATTGACTTAGACACAACATCTAGGATTACATCAGCAAAACTCCCAAAAAGCTAAAACGGTTATCACTTGACTCCTAATTTGATCTAAAGGCTCGAAAACACGCAGCTTCACTGTATCAAACAAAAGTATAAGCTCCTGAAGTTCTAAATTATTTCTCAATATGTTCGACCGCTAAATCTGGTGAAATGAAGGTTTGCACCAACAGTTAAACCATGAAAATCGGAGTTTATTCACATACCAGAGATACCATTTCTTTCAGCTTAAGATTGAATTCTGAAAGGGAAATATCATCGCAGTTTAACTTGCGCTGCCAAGTCAAAGATGGAAGTTTCGCTGGGTCAACCTTGACCTGGAGAAAGGGGGGAAAGGAAGCAGAACACTAGTTAAAAGAATTACCTAAATTAATGAACTCCATCTAGACTTGCCCATCAGCCTATGATTTGGAATAAATGGACAAGCTTTCTTACTATGACATAACTGACAAAAGATACTTAACCAATAAAAAAAGGAAAAATATTATCAAAGGGAAATGGACAACAAAGATCCAAAGTATCTGCGTTCTATAAATTGCACGTAACTATGTAAGCATACGGTTGAGAATTTATTCGTAGGTTCCATGTTGGTGCTACATACAAAGGCCTCAAAACCACAATTTATTTTCATATCGAATATGGTTGTATAAGTAGCTTCTCATAGGCAACAGAAACACACTAGATGAGGCAGTCATTTTCAGAATTAATGGGCCCAAATTAGAAGACTTTTTCTAGGCAAAATTAAAAGATAAATCATGGACAAAAACCTTTGCGTTTATTATGCAAACTCAAACAGAAAAACCAGACAATTCAGAACCAAAAAGCTTAAGACCAGTGTCCAGGTACAATTTCTTAAAGGAACTTGAGTAACAAAACTAAGAACAAATAATTAATCAATTATTCAAAAATCTTAAGGCATAGGCATTTAAGGCGCAGTCTACATTAAGGCACCAAAGGGTATCACACAAGCCTATGATCACTATAGAGTCTTGATGTGTAGCAGCCTAAAACACAACATACCTGAGTGACAAAAGTGACAGAAATAAACATAAACAGAATTTTGTAACCAAATAGTTCATATAGAGTTCATTATTTGCCAAATTTTATGCTCTAAATACACAAAACTGAAATTGACGGAGCTCATAAGATCAATTCTTTTCTAACCAAATCATACAAAACACAACACTCACTCTTCACGGAATATTTTGTTTTCATCTAGTATAATTCTTTCTAACTAGTAATCCAGTAATCCGCGATGCTTCAATGGATTTTGGCCACTATCAGAAGTATTACAATGGCTATTGTTATTAATCATAAATAAGAGCAAATACAGGATACAAGCCTTGATCATGGTAAAGTGCTTTCAGTTAAGGGACCTAATGAAGGCGCCACAATTGTGCCTTTTTCCACCTGAGGTATATGTGGTTCATCGACTTTCCCATGCTATCAACTTTAAATTGGAGAAAAGAGAAAGAAGCTACAATAAACAATGAACAGCCCCTCACAGTACCACTATAGCAGGGACAGCAAGTGTGTACCTCGCGATGCTTACAATATTCTCCTTCTCCTTCATCAAATCCATTAATCAACATATCTCCTGTATTAAACCAAGAAATATGATGTTAGTATATTGTCAGTATATACAATAGACCCTTGTGGTCCTGCCCTTCCCCGGACCCCGTGCATAGCTGGAGCTTAGTGCACCGGGCTGCCCTTCTTCTTTTTTTTTTTTTTTTTTTCAAAAAAAAGTTCTGTTACAGCAAGAAGCAGGGTTTAATGCTACTGGTAAAAGAATGCATATTTCAATAAGATCAAATGTTATCATCATTTCTCTATATTGCCATCTACCAACAAGTTGCAAGCAATTTTTCAGACTTCAGCGGTAGAAAAAAGTCTTAAATCTAGGCTATATTGACAAAGCTTTATGCACATCAGCTGTTTGAAAGTCTGACAAGTTTTACACTTCACCACAAGAATCTAGTCCGCGAGGAGAATGAATTTCGCACTATCAGCTAGTTGAATAGTCTAACATGTTTCACACTTCATCAGTAGAAGAAAGTCTCTAATTAGTTTATATAAAATAATATTTACGAACTATCAACTAGTTCAATATTCTAATGTACTTCACACTTCACCAGAAGAAGAATGTCTCTTATTTAGACTATATGGACAAAAGTTTAACGCACCATCGACTTTCCAAAAGTCTAACAAGTTTTTCTTAATAAATAAAAGTCCAACATGAAGTTTCTATTGAAACAAAGTGAAAATCATCTTGGAACAATTCATATAGAAAGTAAAATAATCTATTGGCAGGAGACAGCTAATGTGAAGCCTTACCTAATTTCTCCTTAAGCTTCTGCATTCCCACTAAGTGCTGTTAGGAGAAAGGAAATCTCGCCAATCTAGGTATACAACCAGAGTGATAGCAATCAAACTGCTGCTGTTGTATTTCTTAGAGCAATTACATTTTCGAAATAAAAGCTTTATAGGATTTGCAACTTTCCATTTTCAAACAATTTGCACAAAAGCAACAACTACACCTTGTTCAGTGACCTTGAATATTTACATCGCCAATGGAAATAGTGATTTACGTTGTGCAAGACCATGTTTCAATATACCAGGAGAAGTATTTGATTTTAGCGCACTCTTCTACATGATTATGATATCCTAAGAGCACCCATCCTTCCTAGTCCAAAATGGGGCTTATCGGGGTAAGAAGTGTTCCTCCTGACCAGATGAAGAGAGTGGACACATACCCTATACAGATTTTCTTGCATTTATGCAAAGAGATTATTTCCACACATACATCACCAAAATTGTCTAGAAATGGTGCACTCGGTTAAGTAAAAATTTGATGCCGGCAATACAACAAATAAGGTTCCAATTTATCTGAGGAGCAGCAATTGTCAGCCTTTCATTTCTCATTGCAAATTTCTTTTCTTCTAATAAAACATACTATTGATACTTTAGCCAAAAAATATAGTATGCATATATAGTTTTGCATACATAGCACTTCCATTTACGCTGATCAACAACAGCGCCTGTACTTACAAGATTATCCCCCAAAGCATTCAACAGCAAGCCATTCAATTTCAAATTTGTAGCATCAAATATTACATACTCAGAAGTCAAATCAAAAGGGAAAAAAAAAAAGGCTGCAAAAGATTAAATTTTTAAACTCAGATTTATGAGTATTGTTTATTTAATGCATAGAAAGCACTTTCATAGTGCTTGTACTTACAAGATAATCCTGATAAGTATTCAACAGTGAGCAATTCAATCTCAAATTTATAGCATCATATATCACAAAATTGAGAAGTCAAATGAAAAGAGTAATAAAAGAATGCAGCACAAGATTAAAGTTATAATTCATCAGCTTTGATGTTTTTTGAAATGCATGAACAACAAATGGATGAGAAAGAGCCCTAACCTGAAAAAGAAGTTGAATCAGTCATAGTTCAGGATACAACAAGCATGGAAAATAGACGTTTGTGTAGCCTTTTTTGCCATCTGCTATTGGAGATCTTTATGTATTCTCTGTAAAGTTAAAAGTCCTTAAAGTTTTGACTTTTGCCCCTTAAACTTCTTTCTTTGATGAATCAGACCCTTTGACTATTTGCTTTTTGTTTTTTAGCATATCCCAAGACATTTTCTAATTCCTACTTTATGTTATTTTGATGAGATCGACAATCTTTAATATTTTGGTCTTCATCACGTTGACAATGATTTGACATTATTTAAGGTACAAGGTGCAATTGCGTAAACAATAAAGCGTTACGGAATCTTTTTAACTTTTGACAAAACTTTGAATCGTTCGTAATTCTGATATATCATATGTATGGCTATATTCCTATTCTTTTCGTTCTAAATATTGAAACATATGCTAATATGAAGTCACATGACTATTATTCAATTTTTTAAATTTCACCTTGTTGTTTTTTATATACTAATCAATAAACAACAAATGAGAAAAAGAAATTTTGGAAATAATAATTCAAGTAAAGAAATATAAATTTATGTGTTTTTCGTGTATTTACTAATTTTTCTTATTTTAATGTTTAATTATAAATAGTAAAAATAAAGTTAGAATAACAAATATCGCACATTTGTTTATTATTAATGCATACTTTTATTCGTGTATTTTGAAAATTTTATTTATTTTAAACCCACTTTATATTTAATGTTTTTGATTTCTATAATTTTCAATATTTAAATAATTCAAATTTGTAATCTAATTCTTGATCCACTTGTCACCATTTCAAATAAAACATATTTCCTCAGCTGCTTTTTTTTTTTTCAAATTGTTTTAATTTCATTGGAGCATTAAAATTCCATTTTTTTTTTCTTGATTAAAAATTTCTCTAAAAAGAAAGCCAACCTCTCTAACACCCATTTTTCTTGGCGGAGATAGGCACCCCCGCCGTCCCACTTCAAAGATCTATTTAAATATATTGCGTTTTTTTAAAATTAATTATTAATGATTAAAAATTTAAAAAATTATTAGCTTTATTATAACATTATCTTCATTATCTTTTATGAAGTATTATTATTATAGGATATATATATATTTTATTTTTTTTATTATTATTATCATTATTATTAAAATGTGTTATTATTAAAATTAATTTTTAATGACTAAAAATTCAAAAACACGCATTTTCTAATAAAGAAATATATTATAGCAAAAAAAGATTTATTTTCATTAAATACTAATAAATACATATTTTATATTTGGGGATATTTTAGCACACTGGAAGATTAATTTAAAATGGGTCTCTTATTTAAATTTAGAAGCCAAACAAATTTCTTCCATGAGATGGTCCCCCTTTTCAACCAATTCGGCCAAAGAAAATTGACCCAAATTTTTCAAGAATGGATGAGCTCTTTAGGTTTTCATCCTTTTATTATTTCACTTGATCTCTCTCTCTGCTCTCTCATCTCTCCGGACTCACTTTTCATCAAAAAGAAATGAGCAAAAGAAAGAACTTCTCACTGGAAGAACCATATGAGATGGTCCCCCTTTTTTTTTTTTCCTGTTTGGCTGCTATGTGATGTTTTGCTTATTTGCCTCTTTAGACAAGACAACTTCAGACACATCAAAGAAGCAAATCATGTTCTTGGTGATTCAAGTTCTGTTTTTTGGTTAGATATATTGTAGCTTTTCCTTCCTCTTTTTTCTTGGTGCGTGTGGCACTGGACCATGAACAATTACCAAGAGAAGGTAAAAAGTATCTTTGAAATTTTAGATATTTGCTTAGTCCAAGGTCAAATGAAATAATAATTCAAAATTTAAGAAATCAAAATTACGATGTAATAGATTTTTTCCGATTATCTTTAATTTAATGTCTAGTTAGGATTCATAGTTAAATTAATATAGGTATAGATTTTCTTATTTTGATTTAAAGTAGGTTTTATACTATTATAAATTTGAGCATATTCTAGTTTAAATCCTATACGATAAGTATTTGAATTACCTATTTTTATAACAAGAGAGAAGCCTATTTGAACAATATCATTTATAAAGTATTTTCATAGACTCTGACTTATGAATAAGTCCGTATACTTGAAGGGAATCGATTGCTAATATCTCTTATTCTTTCTTGTTCTCTCTTGTTATGAAAATAACTAGTATCACCTATATTTATAATAGTATGAAACCCACTTTAACTCAAAACAGGAAAACATATTCCTATATTAATTTGACCACAAATCCTAACTAGACATGAATTAAGATACCAAATCCTAATCAATTTTGGTTTCCTATAATTTTGAATTCTTATTTCCAACATTCTCCCGTAATTCAAATTTGTATATCTAATTCTTGATCCACTTGTCACCATCTTCAAATAGCTGGAACACATGTTTCCAATCCATCAATTAAGCTGTTGAAGACTTTCTTCTTCAACAAATATAAACCTCATGAAGATCTTTCCAATTTGTTGAAGCACTTTCTCTTCAACCTTCAATTGTTGACGCATTTTCTCTTCAACTTTCACAATCGTTTGAGCACTTTCTCTCTAATATTTCAATTTTATTGATGCATTTTCTCATCAACCTTCAATTGATTCCAAATGAATTAGTAAGTTTTACTTTCTATTCAACCTTCATAATCATATTTAATTTGTACATGAATAATTAATTGGCGAAAAATGGCAAGACTTTCTCTCCAACATTCCAATTTATAAACTCAAGCATATTTTATGGATAACACTTTCCATCAACCTTCAATTGTCAATGAACATCTCATCATTGAGTTCTTTCTTTAACCTTTTTAATATATTTTATAAATCGTATTTAGCATTTTCTCTCCAACATTCCAATTTTTTTTTCATTTGAAGTTTCCTTTTATGTTCTTATATTTTGAATTTTTATTTAAAGCTTCTTATATATGCAAATTATTATATTTTCTCTAAATTCTATCTTAAGCAACATTCTTATATTTTCTTAAAAACCTTAGTAACATTTCTTAGACTCTTTTTCTTAAAATTTCAGGTATCTTATTTAGCATTAATCAATTCTCTCTAACACCCATTTTTTTTAGGATAATATAGAACTTGGAATCATTTGTGTTTCTATGTTTTATTTTAAATGCTTTAAAACCTTCTTAGTTAATAATTAGGTGCAATTCTTAAAATCTCTCCAACTTCCAATAGCTGATGCACTTCTCATCAACATTCATTATTTTTTTCTTCGTTGTGTTGGAGCACTTCTCTCCAACTTCCTTCTCATTAACATTCTAATTTTGTTGATTTTTTCTCTGCCTCTGTGCCATATTTGCTTGCACCTTTTTAAACATGCAATATTTTTTTCAATCATTATATTCTCAAAGATGATTATTGTTCATGACTATATTAGTGGCCCGACGTTTGCCAACATAATCATTGGCTAGACGGACGTCATATGTGAGTTACTGCCGCCCGCCGGCAGCGGAAGCTCTTTAATTCTCTACCAGGATTGTAGAAGCTCTGCCAATTTGAAAGAGAATATTTTATTGATAAACTTTATGAAATCAACAAAATTAGAATGTTGATAAGTGCATCAACTTTTAGAAGTTGGAGAGAAGTGCTCCAACACAACTAAGAAAAAAGATAATAGGTGTTGATGAGAAGTGCATCAACTATTAGAAGTTGAAGAGAAGTGCTCCAACACAACCAAGAAAAAAAATATAATGGGTGTTGATGAGAAGTGTATTAACTATTGGATGTTGGAGAGATGTGCTACAACACAACCAAGGAAAAAAATAATAGGAGTTGGAGAGAAGTGCTCCAACAATTGAAGGTTGAAGAGAAAGTGCTTCAACAATTGAAGGTTGAAGAGAAAGTGCTTCAACAATTGAAGGTTGATGAGAAAGTGCATCAACAAACTGGAATGTTGGAGAGAAAGTGCTCCAACGATTGTGAAGGTTGAAGAGAAAGTGCTTCAACAATTGAAGGTTGAAGAGAAAGTGCTTCAACAAATTGGAAGATGGTAGTGCTTCAACAAATTGGAAGATGGTGAGTGACGGTTGAAGAGAAAGTGCTTCAACAATTGATGGGCTGGAAACAAGTGCCTCGGCTTAAAGATGGTGACAAGTGGATCAAGAATTAGATATACAATTTTGAATTACGGAGAATGTTGGAAATAAAATTTCAAAATTGTAGGAAACCAAAATTGGTTAGGATTTAGTATTTTAATTCATGTATTGTTACACCTTGGAATTTCGTGTCGCTCGCATTATGAACATGCCAATGTAAATCTAAAGTGGACATGAAGCCCTTATAAGGTGAAGAAGGATGTTTGATGATTCTAATTAAGATTCCAAAGGCATTTGAGGCTAAAGAAGTAAGTTCGGCGGAGAAAGTTAAGGTCGAGCCATGTTTTGGGAAATTTCATATTATTTGAGCTATGCATTGCCTAGCATCACCTTGAGGAAGAGATATGAGGTCCCTTAGATGGTGAATGAAGTATTATATAAGTGTCAATAAGGTTCTATAAGGATTGGAGGTTGAACGAATCGACGAGAATAAGTTTCGAAAAATATGGGTTGTACGGCCGTTTATACGGACCGTATAATTTATACGGCCCGTATAATGGTCCGTAGAATACTTCCAGAGAAGGGTGAATCCCTAGTGGGATTATATGGTCCAATTATACGGCCCGTATAATTGGCCGTATATCCGGGTCGGGCCAGCTTTTCTAAATTTTATATATATCCGACCCTTACACTTTTATTTCATTTTTCACCTTTCCCAAACCCTTGAGAGCTCTAGAACCTTCCCATACATATATTGGACCAAACCCAAGAGAAATCAAAGATCAAATAGCAAGAATTAAGAGATTCAAGTGTTGGGAGACTCACTAGGGTTTGTAGGATTCAAGAATTCCTTGGGTGTTGAAGTTAGGGTTTCACTCAAGTTGGTAACTTGATCCAAAGCTCATTCCTATGAGATAAAAGGTTAGTTTTCATGTCTATTTCATGTTATTAAGCATGCTTGGTTGTTGAATAACTTGGGTGAGGGAAGAAAGTAGAAGATGAAACTCAAACATAGATTCAATGAAATTGTGAGTAGTAAATTAACTTGAGTCATAATTCTTAGTATGCTATGAGTATAATCTTGTTGAGGGGAGATACTAATGATGTTGAGGAAGTATTGTATGTAAGCGAATGTGGTGTTGTGTTGTAGCTATTGTTATGGATGACCTTAAAAAAAAGGAGTTTTGAGGATTGGACAATGCTTAACTTGAAAGAAGCCTCTTGATTATGATATTATGGATGTTGCTATTGATGTTTGGGATTTGTCATTTATATGGAGAAAGTCAATAAAACGAAGGAAATTCTGCCCAAATTCCGTTAGCCATTAGTTGCTTTAGTAAACTTAATCATGCTTTCAATGACCTAACCTTAGTATGAATCCTCTTAAATGTAGAGTCGCGAGATTGGAAGGAGAACGTTTAGTCATTAAGAAGACAAAAGGTATGTTAAGGCTATCCTTCTTTTCATTTTGGCATGATCCTTATGATATAAACGAACGAACGAATGAACGAGCTTCCATATTACTCTACTCTTAGAAGCATTAGAAGTATTTCAGTCTTTGATGTCCCTATACCCCGTATGATTGTTCCTTCTGTTCATGGGTCTTGAGATTACTTATGTTGATGATGTTAGCTCAAAAGTTGCCCATCGGAGGTAATATGACCTTATGTCACTCCGAGAGTTCTATGTATACATTTCAGTTACGCATTGCATTCATATACATATGCATATTGACCCATGACCAGAAAGCGTTATATACGTGTACATTATATGTACATGGGGCATGGGAAAATCGATAAGCTTTATATACGCATTACCACCTGATCAGCTGGTGCACCTTGAGGATGATATATGAATCGGGTCGTACGTTTCTCGGCATTATTATATGATATATGGATCGGGCCGTACGTTTCTCGGCATTATTATATGGGATATGGATCGGTTGAACGTTCCTCAAGACTATGACCTATATTTATATACGAGCATGATTATCATTGAGAGCATGCATTATGCGCCCGCGAGGCATGGTCGATTATACGATACTTATTCATACAAATCTATGCGTACGATCGGTTTAGCTTTGAGTTCCGCATTTCGTTCATGATTCTCATGCTTATACTTATGTTACTCTTATGCCTTACATGCTCGCACATTATCCGTCCCGAATCCCCTATTGCTCGGGGGGGCCATGCCCGCAGTGTTCGGTGTAGTAGACGACGTGGTCCGGCTCGCAGGACCTCTATATTCAACAAGGTCGTCGGTGCGCTCCATTTGATCCGGAGTCCGCCTATTTTGATATGCCATTCTTTGGAGATGTATATGCATATGGGTATGACGGGGCCCTGTCCCGTCCTTTCTGATTTTCTCATCCAGTAGAGGTCTGTAGACAGGTGTATGTGTATGTCAGATATTGTAGCATTTTCGGCTCCTATTTTTTTTTTTGTGTACAGTATATGTAGCGGCCTAGTTGGCTTGCACTGTTCTTTCAGCTTGTATGTATGTAAATGTATGGGCCCTTGATGATCAGATAAGAGTATAGGGGTGTTTGGTCACTAGAGGTCAGACACCCGTCACGACTCATCGGTTTGGGTCGTGACATGTCTAGTTAGGATTTATAGTCAAATTAGTATAGAAATAGATTTTCTTGTTTTGAGTTAAAGTAAGTTTCATGCTATTATATAAATAGGGGTGCTACTAGCTATTTTCATAAAAAGAGAAAAAAAGAAAAAACAAGAAATATTGTAGAGATTCATAAAATTTATCAATATTTTGAATATTATAAAGTAGAAATTCATAGAGTCTATCAATAAAATATTTTCCTTCGAAATCCCTCTAGAGGATTACAATTGCTAAATTACAGACCCAATTTTACTCCTAGTTAATGTGTCATTTATAACGATCACACGTACATTTTTTTGGGCGGCTGCTCGCATGCTTCTACTTATTTTGTTCTTGTAGCATAGATCCATTGACTTATTCTCACCTTATTTTTAACAATTAAGATTCCTTTTGTCGTCCCACCATCTTAATTACTTTAGTCGGCCTTGTTTGCTGCTGCCCATTATAACATTCTTTCGATGTTGTTGCATGTACCTGGTGGTAGAAGGTGAGAATTAAAGAAATACAAACCGACAATAATCTTTTAGCAGTAAAGGTTGACAAAATGTTTATACCATAGTAAATGAACAGATTATACACTTAACAAAGGAAAATGACTTTAAAGCAACATAAAGTGCGTAGACTTATTCTGTACTTGATAGTAGAAGAAGACATTTAAGTAGTAACATGATTTGCTTTGCCTTATTCACTGTGGAAGATTCCTTTGAAAACCGATACGAAAATCGTTTGGTATTAACCATCAACAGACAACAACCCCACTGTGGAAGGTTCCTGTGCGTTACTCCATCTTTTGCAATTAAGGTGTTCTACGATCATAAAAATTCGAAAGTATGAGACGAACACTGACTGCCAAGTGCCAACTACAATTTACCTTATATCCAAACACCAGCTTAAAAACTCGTTTGGAAGTAAATACAAAATACAACGGTTGCACAACCTTCAACTTTTTCTTCCAAATAACATTCATAACCAAGACTCCTAATATTTTTTTGCGTAAAGGGTCAAAAATGTCCCCTACTTTAAAAAAAAAAAGGCTAAAAACATCCTTCATCACAAATTTGGGTAAAAATACCTCTCCCATCATTAAAGTTTTCAAACACACCTTTATCTTAAGAGAAATCACCAACATAAACCGATTTCATTTTTAAACGCGCTCCATTTAAATCCTATCCAACTAACTAAAAAAACCCATACGAGTTACATACTCCTGTGCCTACTGGCTCCTGATGTAAAACCCCAGACCAAATTGGTCGCTTATTGATTTTTTATATAGTTGAACCAAGTTTAAAAATGAAATCGAATTATGTTGAAAATTTCCGTTACAAGGATATATTTAAAAACTTCAATGATGGGAAGAATATTTTTACCCAAATTTATAACGGAATATATTTTTAGCCCTTGTCCGAAGAAGTATTTTGACCCATTTCCCTCGTAACCAAATACGACTTCAGCAAATATTGTACAAATGTGGGCCACAGTAGACGCCAGCTACCCCCTGCAAAAGTGTCGAAATGAAAAACTTTATTATCATTCTAGAAACCAGTAAACACGATGATTTTCAGACAGATTAGCTTGAAACTTATTGGAGGGGGTAGCTCTTCGAATGTTGATTGAGAGGGGACCCTTTCCGCCAATCTTTACACAACAAAACTACATACTGAACCCCAGAAACAGCCATGCACATGACCTCGGGGAAAGCAACTGGTCCATGACTAGATGGTGCCAAAAGATGCGTATTCACCTCCTACTTAAATAAAGTACCAAGAAACAAGCATCTGGAGACCGATGGAACAAAAAATCAATTGCATAACAACGAACTGGTAGAGTCATAAGCACGTAAATATTTAATGTAGTAATCAATGACAAACTCTTTGACAAAATTCCTTTAAGACTGGCTTAACTCAACCAGAAGAATGGCATGACACTGTATTTGGTTTTATTCAAACGGACAAAAGATGCCTTCCAGAATATAAAATGTGAATGCTACCAATGGACAAACTCCTGACCACTAGCGAAAGTATCATAGGGTTCCGACAAGATCTTCACGCAGTTGCCTCCTTGAGATAAGCTATGAGATCTGTCCGATCCTGTGGCTTCTTCAATCCAGGGAAAACCATTTTCGTCCCAGGAATATACTGCACAGAAAATGCCTCAGGTCATCAGTTTCTGATAAGCAATCAAGCATAGTGAAGGATGAAAAAAATTAGTATCAATATGATCCTAGCACAAATTGTTGCTTATGTTGAAACACACAGAAAGTTGAAAAGCGACTACCCGTATGGCTAGTGTAAAGAGCAAAAATGGTATGACACTACAATATTCAAATCAACACAAAGGGTCAATCTACAAAGTCACTACGCACTTCACCGCAGCAAAAATGGAACAAGACATCATGACAGAGACATAACTAGACTCCACTCCAACCGCCCCATTTTTACTTTTACTTTGTGCACAGTTTCACAAAATAGGACCACATACATCTCTGGGTACACTTATGTGAACAACAAATTTGAAGACCTCGAATGCAAAAAGCTAAAAATGGTCAAGGGGCTCAGGTTTACTCTATTTTCATGTTATTCAACCTCAAACTTTTCATGGTCTTATTCTACCTTGGGATTGTTCAACTTGAACACTGTTGAAGATGAAACTAAATTAAAAAAGCGTCCCTAACCACCACTGAAGCTTTTCGATGAGAAGATCACACACTTCAACAAGGCACCAAAGCAAGCTCTTGGATTCAAAAAACAGAGCAGCTCTTTTTTTTTTTTTATTGGTGTGTTTGTGTGTGGGTGTTTTTTTTTTTTTTTTGTTGGGGGGGGGGGGGTTAAGGAGGGGTTTAAAAGACGAAGCCATCACCCACTTCAACAAACACATCTAATGTCATAGAAGGCACTAAAACAATAGAGTGACTACAGACTAATCTTCAATCTCACTTGAGTGAATAGTTATTACATCAATGTGAAAAGCAATATCAAACTAAGTGCAGCAGTAATTACAAATTGCTATCCAACTTTTCTTGCTTGTGTCTACAGATGCAAGGATCTCATCTGATTCACTTTCAAGAGTAGGATGTTGACATCAACTTTCTGCTGAAAGAAAATAAATCTGCACAGTACTGCTACATTAAGGTAGGGTTTCCTCGATGCTCTAACCAATTACCCATCCCATTATTTTTTTTTATACCTTAGCAGTATCTTGATATTCATGCATCCTCTACTCAAGTAGGAAATGGACATTTTAAAACCTTCCATTCCGACTTAAAATATGCATATTAAAGACATTCTGCTAGGACGATCTTTCTGGTCTCAAGGGAAAAATTCCAGATACCGACTTTCAAGAATTTACTGTCTCTAAGCCCTAAACATCAATGAACAAAAGGGAAAGCTTGCTTTGCCTGCTGAAGTCGTATGTAAAGTAGGTTGGGGATTTCGCAAGCATAATCTACACTTAAATGTTTAGCACCTTCACCCAGCAGAAGAGCTTAAATTTTTACTATATTATTGAAGTGCTCACCCAAAGTTTAGAAGGGATCTTAGGAGATACAGGAAGGGAAAGAGAAAAACAAAGAGGATCATTTTTTAGGGAGCATGGTTGGTTCATTCAATAGCTCATCAACTCGAAGCTTCGGCAGAATTGACCAAGGAACAGGATGCCCGAATCGTACATGAGGGGAAGCCTTCCAAAATTATTCACCCTTAGGTTATTTGCAGGTTAAATACCAGGACAGGCTGCCACTCAATTCTCTTCCTCGCTATTCCTTTCTTGCTCCCACCTATTCAGCTGGATATATCTTATTAATACCTCTTTCATTCATTTCAATTGACGCGGTATAGAGACTCGAATATCATAAGAACTAAAAAGTACACACACGAGACCAGTCATTCTAACAGCAGCTTCAGACGATGAGGAATTTTTTATTTTAATATGTTACACATACTTACCACTTAAAAGATATTCATGTGTACAGAAGAAGCACAGAGAGAAAGAGCTAAAGTTGGCTAGACAAATCTGGATAATATACAGAAGTATCTATATAGACAAGTTGAAATCCGCAAAACTAATTATTTTTAAGGAGGCCTCAAAAGCAAACAGAAAACAAATATAAGTGAAGCACCAAAACTACTCACCATACCACAAAACCAAAATCATATACAAGCATAAATGACTCTTACCTTCTTAGGGTTGAGCAAGTAGTCATATAATGTATTTTCTTCCCAGTTCACAGCCTTGTTTTTGTTTGCGGCAGAGTAAGAGTAACCTGGAGTTGTACCAGATTGTCTTCCAAAGAGCCCGTTCAAGTTGGGTCCTGGAATAAAAATGGTGTAAGAAAAAATTGAATGTGCACAGCGCAGACTAATAGCTACCTCTTTTGCAAAATTATATGCGCAGGGAGGAAAATGCATAAAGTAAATTGCCTGCTCAAGTATTAATCATAACAGAAAATAAACAATAAAAAATGGAAGAAGGCAATGATGGACGGTGACAAAAAAGGATGAAGGTTTGAAAATCTCTAGGACAAGCTTAGAAGAATCTACATTCCACACATTCGAATGCTACACCCCCTGAACTACTTAAATTATCACGCATGCACAATCCGAGCACTTGAAGCCAATTCCATAACCCATGCGCGCCTGAGGAATTTAAGTTAAAAGGGTTACACTCTTACAGTAGGTCACATATTTTCTGGTACATGTCCATCCTTGCCTAACTCTTATGTAGGAGAGAAATTAAAAGAGCAACTCTCATACCTCAAAACCACAATTTTCTTTCTTCTCCTCTTACTGATTTGTAACACCTCGCATATTTCAAATAATTGAAGAGGTACATACGATAACATGATATAAAATTAGAATAAAAGGGTGGTTGTGCAGGAAGCATCACGTGTTCACGCATGATCCGAAAAATGATGAAGCAACCTACCTTAGACAAGGGTCGGTGGCTAATCCACAGGTTCGAACCCATGACCTACAAGTCATGGAGACAACTTTAAGAATTGCTCCAATGCCCCCCTTTATATGAAGTCCTTAATATAGTCAAACGCAACGGCAAATTACGGCAATAATTACAATTAATATTTCCCTTGATTTCTGCATTTTATCTTAATATCCACGTCTACAAGGCAAAATCATGCATGTGCATCTCAAATAGCACCTTGTGGCAACTTGATCCACCTTTGACTTCTAAAAACGACAGCTTTATTACCATTTTGTTAAAATTATACGCGGCAGATTCCAACAAAGCAGTATCTGTCGGACATATTATCACCACCTCTTTAAATTAGATCTACCAATATAATGCACTCACAGCTATATAAAAAATCTTGCTTTTTAATGGATAAAAAGTTCCATAAAAAATGTCAAGCTACCTAATCAATATACATGGAGAATGCCACACTGTTGATAACATAGACACAGTGTAGAGGCACCAATACCAAATATGTAGAGACTCACACTTATACTTGAATTTTACTCCATTAAAAACCTCATCAAAGGAAACTGGTGGACTGGAATAATTCACTTGTTGCATCCTCGATTGCGAAAACAAAAAAAAAAATTATTTAAACAATCTCCTAATGCTCTTCTGGTTTTCTCTCCTCAATACCTAAACCAATTTAATCCTTATCAACAGACAACAGTTCAGGTCTCAATAACACCACCGCATTAGCAGTCCGCATAAATTCATTGAAAATTGAAACAAACATAAGCACCGCCTCATAAGACTAAACCAAATTAAATAGTTAATTCTAGTCCTCTACAAGGTACGATAAACGTGTCTTAAAAAAAAACAGTTTCACATGTCAATCAACTAATTAAATCCCAGATCCGCGTTGAATAAGAAACTACAAATCGATAAAAAGAGTAATAACTCCGTAGGAGCTCACAAAATCAAGCAAAAGACCATGACAATACAATCATATAAGAAACTAACAATCAAACGAGTCAAAAATCCGTCCAACATGTGAATCTAATACACAGAAAACTCAGATCTATAGATAATAAAGCGGTGAATACAAAATAAGAAACAAAAACAGCATAGAAACACCGAAAACACAAATTTCATGCATAAAAATATACCTTGTTTGTGACCAGCGCCTTTATCAACGGTGTGACACTGAGCGCACTTCATCTTAAAGATCTTTTCTCCGGCTTTAGGGTTACCTGGTGGTGCTTCCCCAAACGACGCCATTTTTCTCCTACTTTTTTCCAATACACACGCGAATGACAAGTTTATTAGCGGTGAGAACAATAATAGGAAAATTGTTCTAAGTGGTCTAGGGTTTTGTATTAATAGCGGATTCTAGACCTTTCTGATTCAATGCATATTTAGCTTTACGGGTTTGCAAAGTGGAACGTGTCTCGGGGGCGGTGGCACGCCTCTATACTTTTTATGACGAAAAGGCCCCTCCCTTAAGTTTTATTGACTTCACGTGAATTTTTTTTCTTTTTTTTTTCTTTTTCAGTCACGTGAAAAACTTTTGAATTTCTTGAAGACTTTTATTAGCTTTAGAAACACTTTAAGACAACATTTTTGGTCAAATTCTTTCTTTTCTTTTTTTCCACAAACGGTTTTAGATTAAATATTTTTTAGAGAAAATTGTGAATGATTTTATAAAATCATACCAACAATAAAGAGTGATAAAAGAAAAAACATGAGATAAAAGGAGGATTTAAGACTTGTTTTAGTATTTATTTCATTAGCCTGAACAAAGAAATAAGCAATGTTTAAAATCAAACGCTTCGTAATATGTTGAATATATGATATATATGTATATATAAATCATTAGTCTCGTCAATATTACCTTTGTTTATTGTAAGTAGAATAAATAAGTAGCAACAAAGATAATAAATATAGATGATCGATTAATAATTGTAGCAGTGATATAAAGATTTTATAGTAGCTCAATATAAGAGGATAAACGAAGAGAAACACATATATGTATAAAATAAAAATCGAAACCCATGACAATGTCATGAATTTCAAAATCTAGAAGAGTCATACAAAGATTTTTGAATTGCTCAATAAGGGGGACAAACAAAGAGAAACATAATTGTAAAATACATTGAAATATAACTATATCCTGAATTTCACTTGTTTAAATTTGAAATTCATAGCACTATCACTCAATTTTACTGTTTTTGAATAAAAATAATTACTTTTCAACGAATTTTCTAACAATAGCTATTTTTTAAAATCATTAGTAGCTAGTTCATACTCCCTCCGTCTAAAAATTATTTATTGCTTTTTAGTTTACACGTCTCTTAAGAAATATTAATTCGAAGTGATATGTGACTAACTTTATAGTTATTTATATCTAAGTTATAATCTCTCTCATTTAAATGTTTATTCTATTTATGTGTCATCTTCATTAATGATAAAATTAATTAAAGGAGAAAAAATAATTCATTATTTTAAAAATAATTTATTATTTTTAAAATGACAAATAATTTAAGACATCTATTTTTAATAATTATGACAAATAATTTGCAAGGTGGGAGTACAACTTTTATAGTTTCCGGCTAGCTTATTTCAGATTGTGGTCCAGAATGGATGGGCTTGCAAGAACACAAAAAGCCGATTCCTTCCGCCAATGGGTCTGTGCATATATTTTGGGCTGCGATTAACTAGAAGAATATTTTAGAGGTGATATTTATCCCTTGTTCTTGATTTGCAAATAATCTTTTGACTTTTATTTTCGAAAAGTCCCACATTTTGTCAGTGACAAAAAGTACTATGATTTTCGTGACACGAAAAAAGGAGGTGAAAACTCGATAACAAGTTGAAAAAAAAAAAAAAAAAAAAAAAGAAGAAGAAGAAAGCGGAAACATGGAAAATTAAAGAATTGAACTTGGAGAGATAATCAAACAAAAGGAATATGAGAATGAGAGACTATCAAAATTATCTTCATACTAAAAATAAATAATAATCTCTTATTGATTACTATTGGAAGGTTGTTTCAAGAAGCGAGACTTCATTAAATAACGCATGAAAATTCTTAATGGGCAAAAAAACAGATACACTATGATGCAAACAACTCTCAATCCGTCATTATTTTTTTATTTTTTTAAAAATATCTTACCTAATTAAGCAGCCCCGAACCTTAATATGTCAATGAATGCGCTCTTATAGAAGGTAAATTGATGCCGTAAATATTTATGCATTATCAATTTGGTAAATGATAAAACATTTTATCATATTATGGTCACAATTATTTTATTAGCAAGGATCTAGAATTGGAAGTTTGTTATAAGGCAATTGTTATTTATGTATGTCGGCTAGCCAGCCGTATTTCTTCACAACGAAGTTGTCTATGAACTGACCAGCACTTGTCATACTAGTTGTTTTGAGTTGTCAACAGATTTTTTTTATTTGTTTTTCTTATTTGGAATTTATGTTTAGCTGTTCACATTAGTTTCTTAAATCATTGTTCAGCAGATTTATTTGAAGATTATTTAGTAGGTGGAAATCGTAAATTTCACGAATAATTAAAAAGGAGGATGAGGAATAACAAAAGCTATACTTTACAAATGACTGTAAAACAAGTTCTAACCAACAAAACAGCGAAAAGCAAACAATTCTTTTTGTTTCTTCGTAAAAAAATAAAAAAAAACTTATATCTATCATGTAAACAGCAACTGTTTGTTTTCGAGAATTTGCATTTACAATTATTCAAATGAAGCTTCTAAATTCGGACTTAGCTTAAGTAGCCGTTTTGAGATAATTTAAAATCATCATGATTTGAAGTTGAAGTTTTGTTTGGACATACAATCTTAATTTTTTAGTTGTATTTTTTTCATATGTATAAAGACCCCACAAGTTATGAAAACCATTAAAACTTTTGCCAATTCTTATTCGATCTAACAAATGAGCAAATCACAGCTCATAACAAAATTAATACGTTACTAGATGACATTTCTAAAAAATACAATAACTGATCAAACTTTAGTTCAATAAAAATAAAAACTAGACATGAGTTGTAGTGTAACTACTCTTTAGTATAATCCTCCCACATGCATTTGGTAAGAGTAAATTTGTTATAAAAATACTACCAACTTGCAAATCTTTTAATATGTATTACGGAAAAGGCTCCATTATTCCATCAAATTATCGAAAATGGCTCATTTATGCCATCGAACTATCGGAAATGGCTCATTTATGCCACTCATCAATAGTTTGGCTCATTTATGCCATCGACCGTTATCAAAATGACTCATCCATGTCATTTTTTATAAACTCCGATTTTATATTATCAGATATGATACGTGGCCTCCAACTAGATTATGGTTGTGGATGGGTGGATAGGGTGTATGGGTCAAATTTTTTATTAATTTGAGATTTAAAATTGAGTTGGTTTAATTAAACGACATAGACCTGTAATTGAAGTTGAATTTTTACTTAGACATGCAATCTTAATTTTTTAGTTGTATTTTTTTCATAGGTATAACGACCCCACAAGTTGTGAAAACATCAAAACTTTTGCCAATTCTTATACGATGTTACCAAATGAACAAATCATAGTTCATAACAATATTAATATGCTACTAGAAGACCTTTCTAAAAAAATACAACAATAATTGATCGAACTTTAGTTCAATAAAAAGAAAAACTACACATGAGTTGTGATGTAACTACTCTTTAGTATAATCCTCCCACATGCATTTGGTAAGAGTAAATTTGTTATAAAAATATTACCAACTTGCAAATCTTTTAATATTTGATATAAATGACTGATAAACATGGTTAATAAATATGCCTACCAACTTATGAATCTTTTTTTCGTTTTACAAAATATAAACTTATAGGTTAAAATCTTACACTTAAAAAAAAAATTAAAATCATGATTTAAAATCTTAAATCATACCTTTTTGAAAAATTTGTGATTTGAAATCATGATATGAAATTAAAATTGAAATTTCGCACAAATGGTTTGAAATCAAAATATGAAGTCACAATTTCATATAGCATGGCCGATTGCCTACTCAGAGTTGCAACTCCATTTTTGCACTATCAATAATGAGAAAACTCCCTTAACGTTCCGTTCTTTCACTATTTATCTCCCTTCGACAGAAAAAAAGGGGTCAAACAGATGGAGCTTGGGAAACCCTGGAAGAGCATTCTCTTCCCTTTTTTTTTTTTTTTACTGCACCTTCATCAAGATCATCACCACTTTAACGTTAGAAACACTGTTTCCTCCCTATTTTTTATTTTATTTTTAAAAGAACATTTTTTTCAAGATTCCCCCAGCTTTTCATTGATGTTCAAATTAGAATCCCGTAAATTTGTGGGCAGAGGAAATATGATAATTGTCAGGGTCTCACTTACCTAAGAATAAATGTCAAAGCCAGGAAAAATGTATACACAGAGAGGACTCATTTTACAGAAGGGCACAAGAAAACCACACAGAAATGGGAAAAGGGAAAGGGGGAGGGGGGACAAAAGAAGGTGAACTTGCAATGGTTTCAATATAATCCTCAAGTAACAGCCATTATGCCTTAATTCCTTCTGGGGCAAATTCAGTTCATATAATAGTCACTCTCCATAATTCCTTCTGGGGCAAATTCAGTTCATATAATAGTCACTCTCCATAGGCGTATACTCTATATGCAAACTACAAACTATTGGTTGCCATTCAGCTACAAAAACGAAATAACACTTTATACAGCAGCACATTTTGTTAGATTTCTCCTCTCAAACTTGTTTGCAAGTCCTAGTTATTAACCAAAAATATACCAAACATCAAAATCACTCAAGATAATGAACACAAACAATTTAAAACTCAAAAAAGTGACCTTTCAGTTATAATCCACCACCATCAAAGTAATAGGAGAATACAAGAAAGATACAGCTCAAGAAACTATCAGGGACCTTGAGCTGGTGTGGGTGGAAGCATAGGCCAGCCAAGAAGTTGAGGTGATCCAGGAGGTGATGAGTGCTGACTAGGAGAGAATACGCTTAGTTCCACAAAGGCCGCCCCTGAAGTACCTTCCTTGTCTGTTGTTCGAAAGGAGATCGATCCTCTCTTTGTCGAGGCAGCTGAATTTCTCCCAGGACTACTGACCATACTTCCTTCAAGGTTGCTTTGGTTAGCAATTAGAGAAACAGTATCAGTTTGTTCATCACTTAACCTTCTCCTAGCCTCTATATCCCTCTCTGAGCACTTCTTCAATGCTAAAGAATCCCGCACGGGCAGGAAAACGAGCATGTACATGCCCGCCCCAATACAACAAAAGAAGAAAACAAAACCCACAAATGCAAGAGCTTGAAAAGGTAAATGTTCTGGATGAGTTCTAACAGTTAAACCGAGCAATAGAATCCTTAAAGGAAAGAAAGGAGAAACTGTAAAAACTAGTATGTATACTCTCTTTTGCAGACTCCTATTGATAACCAAACTCAGGATTCTTCCACCAAGCCAGAATAAATATGAAGTTAGCATGATGGCAAAAAGACCAAGGCAGAAAATACTCAACAAAGGGTAAGTGCATAGGGCAACATCAATATCATCTTTAGATTGCGCAACTGGACTAATGAAATAATGCGGCATACTGCTCATGTGAGCCTTCTTAAGTTGCGGTCCAGCCAAAATAAGTAAGAGCTGTAGAGCAAAAACGGGGAGGCAACAAAGAAGTATATATCCGGCTGTTTTGCCATTCCATTTCTGGCTTAAAGTTCCCGACTTTTGTAAAGACGCTCGAAGAAGAAACACGATGGTGAGGTAAAGGCAAGGTTCTGCAAAACCTAAGCTCGAAACTACATAACACTTGCAAACAGTTTCCTGCCATTTGAAGCTAAGAGCATTCAACAATCTCCCGTCGCCTCTAATAAAGTTCAACCTCACAACCTCCCCAAAACACCACCAGAACGCAAACAATATGAACGTAATCCGTATAATCCAAGGACCATTAAAGTAGCCAAGCTGAACGTAACCCTGCCCGCCGCGAGTCTTGGTGTGGAAATAGATCAAGTACAAGATACAGAACAACCCGAAAAGTACCAAAATAGAAACAAAAAGTAAAGTAATTACACCTAGTGCATCAACTGCAAATCTCGAATGGGGCATTACCCAAACCACAAATTGCAAGCATGCTCTCTGACAACAGCATGGAGACCTGAAACAACCCCTCTACCACATGAAATACCAGATTTACCCTTGTTGATAACTCCTCTCAACCTCAAAACTACCATATATAAACAGTCTCAAGATCTGATCATCAACCACCCCACACACACCAAAATACCAATTTTACCCTCCTCTTTTCACACTTCTTCAACAATGAACACTAACTATATTCAGGCCCAATTCAATGTTCAAGGTTATTCCCCTAAAAAAACATACAAACCATATACAAAATGATCAAAATCTACACATGTAAAGTAAAAACTGTGCATTTAACCCTAAACAAGAAAATCAAGAAAAGAGAGATAAATACAGTACAGATACATGTAAAAATTAGATCAACAGAAAGCTTACAGGAAGGAGAAGCTTGATCTGGAGAGCTTAAATTCTGAATCTTCAAAAAAAAAAAAAAATTAAGCAGAGAGAAAAAAAGAGAGAAAGAGGATTGATTGGAAGAGAAGAGTGAAGGGAAAAATGGGGGTGAAGATAGAAGGGGGGGTGGGGTGTGTGGGGGAAGAGGGAGCTTTGTTGGAAACAGGCTGTCGCCAGCGAATAAACCAAACCCAGAAATGGAAATTATTATTATTATTATTATTATTATTATATATTCAGATTATAATTATAATGTAATGTAAGGAGTAAAGTTTAATGGGACATAAGAGAAATAAAGAAAATGAAATAAAAATAACAGGCTGTATACAGCTGGATGATTACGAGCCAAAGGTTTGGAAGAATCCGAGCCTACTTGGCAACCTGACCGTGGCGGCCTTTACGGTGAATGTTCTAACTTTGATTTTTCATAACTTTTTTTTTTTTGTGTGTGTAGGTACTAATTGAGAAATAAAAAGTTAGAATAGTGACAATTGAATAAAGTTCACACCCTGGAACTTCCTTACATTTGTTGGTCTTGTAAAATAGTATTTCCTCCATCCATTTTTGCTTGTTTACTAAAAATAAATGTTAACTTGTTCAGTTTGAAAAATCAAGAGATAATTTATCATTTCATACTTATTTTATCCTTATTACTCCGTCCGTTTCAATTTATGTGAACCTATTTGACTGGACACGACATTTAAGAAAGAGGGAAGACTTTTGAAACTTATTGTTCAAAATAAGTCTTCAATATTTGTGTGGTTGTAAATCATTTCATTCATAAAGTGAATTTGTTTTCAAATTAGGAAATAGGTCATTCATTTTGACACGGACTAAAAAGGAAATAGGTTCACATAAATTGAAACAGAGGGAGTATTAATTATTAAGTTGAAAACTTCAATCAATTATTAGTGATTGCACAACTTTTAAAGTATGTTTAATTCATTTCAGTCATTAGATGGCTTAGCAATAATTAAGGGTGATATAGTGAAAATGGCTCCTTAAAGGGGTGTGTCAAGTTAATACAGGTCAAATAAAAATGAACAGACGGAGTACAATGGAGTACTATTTAGTATAATGGAGTACTATTTGTTTATTAATGCATTAAGAATAATAATTTTTGCATTTTTAAAAAAAAAATTATTATTGTAGAACATATTGTAAATGTTTTTTTGTCCGTAGCATTTAAGAATAATCAGTGTTGTATGTTTTCTGAAGATTATGACGGTAGAACATATTGTAAATGTTTTTTTGTCCATAGCGTTTAAGAATAATCAGATTTATATGTTTTTTGAAGATTATGAGTGTAGAATATATTGCAAAAGTTTTTGGTCGTAGTGTTTAAGAATAGTCAGTTCTATATGTTTTTCAAGATTATGAGTGTAGAACATATAGTAAATGTTTTTTGTCGTAGCGTTTAAGAATAATCAGTTCTATATGTTTTTTAAGATTATGAGTGTACAACATATTGTAAATGCTCTTCTGTCATAGCGTTTAAGAATAGTCAGTTTTTTATGTTTTTGAAGATTATGAATGTACAACATAGTGTAAATGTTTTTAGTCTTAGCGTTTAAGAATAGTCAATTTTGTATGTTTTTGAACATTATGAGTGTACAACATAGTGTAAATGTTTCTTGTCGCAGCGCTTTAGAATAATCAGTTTTGTAGGTTTTTTGAAGATTATAAGTGTAGAACATAGTGTAAATGTTTTTTTGTCGTAGCGTTGAAGTTCTAGATAAATATTTACATGTCAATTTACTCATAATAATAAATATTTATATTGATCGTGTATATAATTATTACACTATTAATGTGTATAACTTTTGAAAAATATGTTTGTAGCAAAATTGAACGTTTTGATAGTCATTTTGAGTAGTAAAAACCACATTAATGTGTTGATTTAACTAATAATTAATGTGACAGATACTTAAAAATGTATTCCCATGATAATACAAAAAAACTCCCTCGGTTTGAAAGTCTGCTTCAATAGTTGCCAATCGTTTAGCATTTTCTTTCATATTTTATTTTCTTACATCTTTTTTGTACCGACAAATTTTCGAGGGTCAATGGCGCATATGCATATCCGAGCTCGACAGGTAATACATCAGCTCTCGGTCCCTTTCTACTTGAATAACAGTTTCTTTTGTTACGAGCCATAATGAGCATCCACTCCGCACATAACATGCACGTGCTCAAAATTCCGGACAGAATATCTTACTTTCTTAATTAGGAGGGACAAGTGATATTTGGAATAGTCGCCAATCATTTAGCATTTTCTTCCATATTTTACTTTCTTATATCTTTTCTATACCGACAAATTCTCGAGGATGAATGGCATATATGCATATCCGATCTCGACATGTAATGCATCCGCTCTCGACCCCTTCCACTTAGCTAACATTTTTTAGTTACGAGCACCTGGTCAAAATGATAGTATTACCCAAGCAATGGGTGATAAAAGAAACAGGAAAGATTGAACAGCAAAAAAGAAAACTCCTGACAGATGAACAACCTCAAATTATCATGCAACATCACAAGCAAGGAAATACTGAAGGAAATTAACACAACAGGGCATTTTTTCAGGTACAAAGGCACAAAAATGGAGCTCAGAAGAACAGATCGAGAAAGGAGGAGGTCAGATCGAGAAAGGAGGAGGTGAACTTACCTTTTCCATTAAAGTACGAGCTTCAAATGATAGAGTGGGGATCGATCTACCATGAACAAGCAATAATGAGAGGAGATCAAAGAACAGTTGTGAAAATCCCCATTGACGGCCGAAATGGAAGAGAGAAAAGCGGCGATTCATTTTGTAAACTTGCAAATATTATTTGTTGCTTCAACATTCATTTTCTTCTTTGTTTTTTTTTTCTGCATTTTTTTCCTTTGCTGTTTGGACAGGGTTACTTTTGATTAAGAAAAGTAACCCCTTCGGGTTTTAGTTTGAAAAATAACACATGGTCAAAACCCAGGACATAATATCTTGTTTTCTTAATTAGGAGGGACGAGTGATATTTGGAATAGTCGCTAATCATTTGGCATTTTCTTTACATTTTTACTTTTTATATCTTTTCTATACCGACAAATTTTCGAGGGTCAATGGCGCATATGCATATTCGAGCCCGACACCTAATGCATCCACTCTCGATCCCTTTCCACATGAATAACAAATTTTTTGGTTATTACGAGCCATATGAGCATCCAACCCGCACATAACATGCACGTGCTCGAAATTCTGGACAAAATATCTTACTTTCTTAATTAGGAGGGACAAGTGATAGTTGGAATAGTCGCCAATCATTTAGCATTTTCTTTCCTTATTTTACTTTCTTATATCTTTTCTATACCGACAAATTCTCGAGGATGAATGACAAATATGCATATCCAAACTCAACATACAATGTGTCCGCTC
Source organism: Lycium ferocissimum (assembly GCF_029784015.1). NCBI lineage: Eukaryota > Viridiplantae > Streptophyta > Magnoliopsida > Solanales > Solanaceae > Lycium > Lycium ferocissimum. Next base: position 33,533,645 of record NC_081348.1, on the reverse strand, counting down.
TCGACCTCTTCCACTTAAATAACATTTTTTTGTTACGAGCTATAATGAGCATCTTAACCACACGTAACACCTAGGAAAATAGGAGTATTACACAAGCACGTGGGTGATGAAAGAAACATGAGAGGTTGAACATCCAAAAAAAAAATCCTAACAGATGAACAACCTTAAATCATCATGCAACATCACAAGCAAGGAAATACTGAAGGAAATCAACACAACAAGGCATTTTTCAGGTACAAAGGCACAAAAATGGAGCTTAGATAAACAGATCGAGAAAGAAGGAGGTGAACTTACCTTTTCCGCTGAAGAACAAAAAATATGAGCTTCAAATGACGAAGTGGAGATCGATCTACCATGAACAAGCAACAATGACAAGAGATCGAAGAACGGTTGTGAAAATCGCCATTGATGACCGACATGGAAGAGAGAAAAGCGGTGATTCATTTTGTAAACTTGGAAATATTATTTGTTTCTTCAACATTTATTTTCTTCTTTGTTTTTTTTTCTTTTCTGCACTTCTTTTGCTGTTTGGACAGGGTTGCTTTTGATTAAGAAAAATAACCCCTTCGGGTTTTAATTTGAAAAAAAACACATGGTCAAAACCCAGGACATAATATCTTGTTTTCTTAATTAGGAGGGACGAGCGATATTTGGAATAGTTGCTAGTCATTTGACATTTTCTTTCCATTTTTACTTTTTTATATCTTTTCTATACCGACAAATTTTCTAGGGTCAATGGCGCATATGCATAGCCGAGCCCGACACCTAATGCGTCCACTCTCGATCCCTTTCCACATGAAGAACAAATTTTTTTATTACGAGCCATATAAGCGTCCAACCCGCACATAACATGCACGTGCTCAAAATTCTGGACAGAATATCTTACTTTCCTAATTAGGAGGGGACAAGTTATATTTGGGATAGTCGCCAATCATTTTACATTTTCTTTCCTTATTTTACTTTCTTATATCTTTTTTATACCGACAAATTCTCGAGGATGAATGACACATATGCATATCCGAACTCAACATATAATTTTTCTGCTCTCGACCTCTTCCACTTAAATAACTTTTTTTTTGTTACGAACCATAATGAGCGTCTAAACCACGCATAACACCTGGTCAAAATGATAGTATTACACAAGCACGTGGGCGATAAAAGAAATATGAGAGGTTGAACATCAAAAAAGAAAAATCCTAACAGATGAACAACCTCAAATCACCATGCAACATCACAAGCAAGGAAATACCGAAGGAAATCAACACAACGGGCATTTTTTTCAGGTACAAAGGCACAAAAATGGAACTCAGATGAACAGTTCGAGGAGGTGAACTTACCTTTTCCATTGAAGAACAATAAATAAGAGCTTCAAATGACGGAGTGGAGATCGATCTACCATGAACAAGCAACAATGAGAGGAGATCGAAAAACAACTGTGAAAATCGCCATTGACAACCGACATGGAAGAGAGAAAAGCGACAATTCATTTTGGAAACTTGCAAATATTATTTGTTGCTTCAACATTTATTTCTTCTTTGTTTTTTCCTTTTCTGCACTTTTTTCTTTTGATGTTTGGACCTCTTTACTTTGATTAATAAAAATAACTCCTTCGGGTTTTAATTTGAAAGAAAAAAAAACATCTGGTCAAACCCTGGGCATAATATCTTGCTTTCTTAATTGAGAAAATACACAAATACCCCTCAACGTATACTCGGATTAATTATGAGCACCCAATCTTTGCAGGCGACCTATTACCCCCCTGGCCTTATTTTTCTGTATTTTTATACCCTTTTTCGGCTGACGTGGCACAAAAAAAATTAGATGCCTAGTTTCACAGTGGAGAGAGTTGCACACTCTCTGCCACATCGACGCCACGCCAGTGCCACATAGGCGCCTCGTTGGAACTTTCTAAATTTCAAGAAATCAATCCATTAACACAAACCATTCATTTTCAAGAAATCAATCATTCAATCCATTATCTTCTTCTTCATTTCAAGAATTCAATCAACCTATTTTCTTCCTCCATTAACACACACACATCCAATTTTATCATCAATCATAAATATCTTTTCAAGAAATCAACCAATTCATTTTCTTCCTCCATTAACATACACACATTCAACCCATTTGAATCTATTGTGAACAACAGTCTCCATTGGTGGGTGTTTGAGGTTTCAAACCTTGCTACTGAAAACGTATTTAATCATCGAAATAAAGTCTGGAAACATGAAGAACACAGTTGTCCGCCATTGTTGAAGCTCAAAGCTTCAAGTTCGAATTTTTGGGTTGTCGCAAACGAGCTCCATTTTGAGTGGGTAATATCTCAAAAGAACCGCCTCGACGAGAGGAGTTCGAAAACTGAAATTTTGGGCTGTTTGGTTGAGATTGAAGTGTATTTGGGGTGGATTTACAGAGCAGTTGTATGAAGAACGTGATGACCATGGCTGCTGCCCAGAATTTACAGAACACGAAGAATATATATGTGTTAATGGAGGAAGAAAATGGGTTGAATGCGTGTGTGTTGATGGAGGAAGAAAATGGGTTGGTTGATTTCTTGAAAAGATATGTATGATTGATGATAAAATTGAATGTGTGCGTGTTAATCGAGGAAGAAAATGGGTTGATTGATTTCTTGTGTGTTAATGGAGGAAGATTATGGGTTGGTTGATTTCTTGAAAATAAGCTCTTTATGATTGATGATGAAATTGAATGTGTGTGTTAATGGAGGAAGAAAATGGGTTGAATGTGTGTGTGTTAATGGAGGAAAAATATGGGTTGGTTGATTTCTTGAAATAAGCTTTTTATGATTGATGATGAAATTGAATGTGTGTGTTAATGGAGGAAGAAAATGGGTTGATTGATTTCTTGAAATGAAGAAGAAGAAGATAAAATTAATGGAGGGTTTAATTGTTAATTAGTGTAAATACAATTAATAAAAGAAAAATCAAATGAAAAAAAGAAAGAAAAAGTGGCACCAATGTGGCAGTGACGTGGCACTGACATGGCGCCAATGTGGCGGAGAGTGTGCAACACTCTCCACTGTGCAATTGGGTATCAAATTTTTTTGTGCCACGTCGTAAAAAAAGGGTACAAAAATACATAAAAAAATAAGGCAAGGGGGGGTAATAGGTCGCCCGCAAAGGTTGGGTATGTCATAATTAATCCGAGTATACGTTTGGGGGGGGGGGGTATTTGTGTATTTTCTCTTCTTAATTAGGAGGGACGAGTGATATTTGGAATAGTCGCTAATCATTTAGCATTTTATTTCCATATCTTACTTTCTTATATATTTTCTAACCAACAAATATTCGAGGGTCAATGGCGCATATGCATATCCTAGCTCGACACCCAATGACTCTGCTCTTGATCCCTTTCCACAAGAATAGCAACTTTTTTTGTTACGAGAGCTAATGAGCGTCCAACCCACACATAACATACACGTGGTCAAAATCATGGATAGAATATCTTACTTTCTTAATTAGGAGGGACAAGTGATATTTGGAACAGTCGCCAATCATTTAGCATCTTCTTTCCTTATTTTATTTTCTTATATCTTTTCTATACCAACAAATTCTCGAGGATTAATGGCGCATATGAATATTGATCTCGACATGTAATGCATCCGCTCTCGAACCCTTCCACTTAAATAACACTTTTTCTTGTTACGAGTTATAATGAGTGTCAGTGCCGGCTGAAGGGCAAGGCAGCCAAAGTAATGCCTAATTTTGGGGCCCCCATTTTTCACTGATAATAGATTTATGAATATTATTTTTTAAATAAAAATTACTCCCTCTGTCCTAATGTATGTGATACTTTTTCCTTTCCGAAATTTAAATTGCATGAACTTTGACTAACATTTTAAGATGTATTTTTTCACCAAATTTATATGAAAAAAGTTATAACTTATAGTACTTTTCATGTAGTTTCCAAATATATAAATTTTATCTTAAAATATTGAGTTAATCTAACCAAATTTAGCTTTAAAATTTAGTCAAATTGACTCTCTAAAAGTGAAAAGTATCACATAAATTGGAACGGAGAGAGTAGTATTTAAAAGTAAAAAGATATGATTTTAACTAAAAAGGGGAAGAAAAACTAATATATTTGTTACCCGTGTTCATTACACCAGTTAGAAAAATAGACTTCATAATAAAAATATATAAGAAGCTTTTTTAAAAGAAAAGTTAGGGCCTCTCATCTAGATTTGGCTTTAGGCCATTCAGGACGTTGAGCCGGCCTTGATGAGCGTCTAACTCACGCATAACACCCGGTAAAAACTCTGGATAGGATATCTTGCTTTCTTAATTAGGAACTTATATCCTTTCTATACCAACAAATTTTCGAGGTTCAATGGCGCAAATGCATATCAGAGCTCGACATGTAATGCATCTACTTCGACCCCTTTCTAGTTGAATAACATTTTTTTTTTGGTTACGAACCCTAACGAGCGTCTAACCAACAAATAACACGTGGTCAAAACCTTAGACATAATATCTTACTTTCATAATTAGTAGAGACAAGTGATAATTGGAATAGTCGTTAATCATTTAGCATTTTCTTTTCATATTTTACTTTCTTATAGTCTTTCTATACCGATAAATTTTCGAGGGTCAATAGCGTATATGAATATCCGTGCTTGACAGGTAATGCATTGGCTCTCGACCCCTTTCCACTTGAATAATAGTTTTTTTTTTTTTTTTTTTTTTTTTAAAAAAAAAATTTTCAAGCCATAATGAGAGTTCGAACATAACACGTGGTCAAAAACCTGGACAAAATATCTTACTTTATTAATTAAGAGGGACAAATGGTAATTGAAATAGTCGTGGTCAAAATCCTAGACAAAATATCTTGTTTTCTTAATTAGGAGCGACAAGTGATAATTGCATATTAGTTATTTTTTAAAGAAAGTTTACCCAACATCAAACATGCACTACAAAAGCAAATATTGAAATTGATATAATCTAGAAAAGTTACCAACTTACTATTAATCAAAGAAAGAATTATTCTTACAATGTGCTCTTTTCTTAGTCCACCTGATGCCCCCGATGTGACTTCAAAATTCAAATGTGCTTGAGTTATTTCAAATGGTCCTTTTTATATAACAATATTTGGCAAAAGGACATATCGGTCTTTCTTTTGACATGAGAAAAAGAGATTCTCTTAACCGCCTTCGGGTGGTAAATGAGCTAGTCATTTTTTATCTTAGTAAATCCAAGATTTAAACTTGATAAGCAAAAGTGGATTCAAGATTCAACCGAAAAGTGTTAGGTTCAGATAAACCCACAACTGAATAATTGTATCTGCCCTTATTGATGAGTTAAGCCTTTACCTTCCTGTCAATGAACCCATCGCATTCTTGAAATTGTGGTTTAGAAATTCATGTATATTACTGTAGTGATTTTTTAACAAATATCTATCCTGTGTGAAAAATGTCAAAATGATGGGTTAAGTTTGACCTATTGAACCTTGAAGTTTAAAAAGGAAGATGAGTTTAACCCATGAAAGTTTCTCTGTAGATATGTGATACCACCAAAGGAGATAATATCTCAAATGGTCACTCAACTATGACTAGTTCAATCAAAAAGTCACTCAACTTTGTTTTCTAATAAAAAAATCACTCAACTATGCTAGTTCACTCAAAAAGTCACTCAACTTTGTTTTCTAACCAGAAAGTTATTCAACTTTATTTTTTAATCAGAAAGTCACTCAACTATGACTAATTCACTCAGAAAGTCACTCAACTATTGGTGTTTCACCTACAAAGTCACCCAACATATTTAAGTGATTTTTTAAATTAAATTTTATTAACATGAAGTTTTTATTTAAAGCTAAAATTGTAAGAAATAAAAAAAATCTGATTTTAACTATTTTATTGACCCATCCACTAAAAATATATTTACGGAGACCTTCTAATTTACCCTCAAAGCCGCATTTAATTTTTTAAATTTGATTAACAAAGTTTTGGCTCCCATTAGGATTGTAGGATTTGATATAGACTAGCAGCCAGCAGGGAGTGAATTAATAAGTATCGCTGTTCAATATTGAATGCTTTTTGTCCGCTGCTTCATGCCTTTATTCCTAATTTCGATTTTTTCGCTGAAAACATCTTTATGTTGAAATAATTTATTTTTGCTATGAGGGTAAAATAAAAGTTCTTTGTCAATATATTTTTAGTGGGTTAGGTCAATAAAATGGTTAAAATGAGTACTTTTTTTATATTTTACACTTTTTGGTTGAAAATGACTTTTCGAAAACAAGTAGTATGAATTGAATACTTTTTCGATTAAAAAAAAACAAGTTGAGTAACTTTATGAGTGAACTTGACTTTCTAGCTAGAAAACAAAATTGAGTGAACTAGTCATAATTGAGTGATCATCTGAGATATTATCTCCACCAAAGAGCCCCACAAGACTTGTCCTATATGGACTCAATATGGGCTAAGGCCCGTGGGCCGACCCAACCCAACCCGTGATTTGATAGGGTTGGGCTTGAATTTTTGGAGCCCATTTAAGAACGAGGCTTTTTAGCCAGGCCCAAGTAAGCCCGCTGGCCCGTGGGCTTGAGCGCGTGTGGGTTGGGCTGGCCCGTGGGTCTAGTAAAAATTTTAATTAAAAAAATAGAAAGTATGTGAAGATGTTAAGACGACCTTGTCACAAGCAGATTCAGATGTGCTAGTGTTAGATACGTTAAGTGCCATGTAAGTTTCTTTGAGAAGTTTATTTTTATTTTAAATGGATGGAATGTTATCTTCTTCTTCTTCTTCTTCTTTTTTTTTTTTTTTGCGTTTTATTGAGCTATATTGGAATAGAGCTAGGTTAATATTCCTATTTAGGTAGTTGTATTGGTACTCATTAACTGTTTAGTTTGCTATTAATATCTCAATTTGCTTCGAGAGATACCAGTTATAAATATGTTAAGTGGTAACAATGTCAAAAGTTATTCATTTTCGCAGTAGGTTTGGTCCTACAAGATCGTTTTCTTGGTCAGCTGTACCCAAAATATTTGCATAGAATAATAGAGATTTTATACCGGAGCCATACAATCAAATATGTACTTGAAGTCAAACTTAATAAGCATTATTAGAATCACTTTATTTGCGGATTTGAGACTTGATTAGCAAGTAGTAACACCATGTAATATTGTCTTGTAAATATTTATGTTAGCATTTTTAAATTAGAATTTAAATTAAAAAATTATGATTTTTTTAAAAAAAAAAGGTGGTGACTTGAAGCCCTCACACCCCACGTAGTAATGAGTTGGGCTTGTTGTTTTAAGGCCCATCAAAATGATGGGCTAGCCCAGCCTGACCCGTCAAATCCCAAAGCCCGCGTGGCTAGCTTGATGAATAGGCTAGGCTGCCAAATTTTAATACTAACTATGGTGCCCTTTAATTTTTTACGAGGGGGGTGATTGCGTATAAATATATGTCCCAATTTTGGCGTCTTATATTTGCTTTTATATCAATGCCTATTTCAGAACAATTTTTTGCACGGATTGCCCTTCTTTTGGGGTGGTCTTTAAATTTTGCCCCTCATATTTGTGTTCTTTAAGTTTTCCTTCGTTGATACCCGAGGTTCTGGGTTCGAACCCCGTTCGCATAAAATAAAAAAATAATTTCGCAAGAGCAGTATTTTAGAGTGTATGCGAATCCAAAGATACAATCACTTAAGGAAAAACCAAAGTTATCCTAGGAGTACTTTGCCTTGAGACATTTTTTTTTTAACTTTTCAAGGCACACTTTTAGTTAAGGCATACTTTTGGTTATGCTTTTAATTAAAAGTATACCCCATAAGCGCATAGTTCCTTGGAAAAATTTTGCCCCATAAGGCAAAACTAAATTATGCCTCGAGGAAAAGTTATGCCCTCCGCATAACTTTAGTTTTTCCTTAAGGAAGTTATGCCCCTCCGCATAACTTTAGTTTTTCCTTAAGGAAGTTATTTGCCGAGACATTTTTTTTTTTTTTAACTTTTAAAGGCACACTTTTAGTTAAGGCATACTTTTGGTTATGCCTTAATTAAAAGTATGCCCCATAGCATAGTTCCTTAAGGAAAAATTTTGCCCCATAAGGCAAAACTAAATTATACCTTGAGGAAAGTTATGCCCTCCCAAGATAACTTTAGTTTTTTAAGGAAGTTATGCGGAGGGTGCGACTTTGCCTTGAGACATTTTTTTTTTTTTTTTTTAACTTTTCAAGGCACACTTTTAGTTAAGGCATACTTTTGGTTATGCGCTTAATTAAAAAATCCGCCCCATAAGGCATAATTCCTTAGAAAAAGTTTTGCCCCATAAGGCAAAACTAAATTATGCCCCTCCGCATAACTTTAGTTTTTCCTTAAGGAAGTTATCTTGGGAGGTGACTTTGCCTTGAGACATTTTTTTTTTTTTAACTTTTCAAGGCACACTTTTAGTTAAGGCATACTTTTGGTTATGCCTTAATTAAAAGTCCGCCCTATAAGCGCATAGTTCTTAAGGAAAAGTTTTGCTCCATAAGGCATAACTAAACTATGTCTTGAGGAAAAGTTATGCCCCTCCGGCATTACTTTAGTTTTTCCTTAAGGAAGTTATGCGGAGGGCGTACACTCCCTCCACCCCCCGCTCACGAAATTATTTCTTTATTTTATGCCTGAGCGGGGGTTCGAACCCAAAACCTCAGGTATCCAAGCTAAGGGCAAAACTTAAAGACTACAAATATGAGGGGCAAAATTTAAAGACCACCCCAAAAGAAGGGCAATTCGCATTTCAGAACTGGTGCTAATCCCCCCTCCTAGTAGTTGTGAACTTCTAACAAATCTGGAAGTCTAAACTTTTCTTTTCATATTACTCTAGGAATACAATCATTTCTCTTTAACAGCACAATCACTTTGCCTCCCCCTTTCTATTTTAAAGTATCTGTTTTTCTCCCTTTGTGTGTCACAACAGGTAAAGTACTACTCACATTTTTATTTTTGATAGGTATAGAAATAGTGCTACTTACATTTAAATAACAGCAAGAGTCCATTTAAAGACCACATTGGTCATCCAGCAGAAACTATGAAAGTTTATAGTACATTTTGGTGGAGCAAACTTTGGGCAATTGTTCATCCAACTGGCCATCAACATAAATCTAGAGTTGCATACTATGAAAGTTTATAGTACATTTTTGTGGAGCAAACTTTGGGCAATTGTTCATCCAACTGGCCATCAACACAAATCTAGAGTTGCGTATGCACTACAGGATCCAAGTTCCGAAAGAAACTTAGCTTACAACTTGTAGTAGAACAATTCATTTAGGGTACTGGTTCTCCATCATTCAGGAAAAAAGGAATTATTGATTTTCTGCATTCTTTTCCCCTTCGCATTGACTTCATCTTAAAATATCCAAACAAGATCTATATTTATTCTCATGTAAGACTTTTTCATCGTTTTCTTTCCCATATTACCGTCTTACCAAACCTCAAAAGCAGATAACAAAAAGGTAAGATAAAACTCAAAAGAACCAAACTACTGCACTTCTATTATTTTTTTATAACCGAGTGCCGGATCAGCTTGCGCACACCTCGACTAATTCCACAGGTACCTGCTACTTCCCACCAAAGACGAACCTTCATTCAGTTCACGCAATCAATTCACTACTTTGATTTTGACATTTTCCAGGCACCCAGATAGAATGGTCTGATCAGTTGCTTCTATAATTTATCAATTCTTGTGTCTATCTTATTTCACTTCAACTAACATAAATAATGGAGATCGATGAAAACATCAGAATAGACAAATGACAATTCTATTCACCAATCTTTCTCCGATAAACCCCAACCGTTAAACTTTCCTTCATGTGTTGGAATAGTGCAAAACAGTGTCTTGAAAAAAAAACTCTTATTACCATCATGATTGCAGGTCAGCAGTTTCCTTCCTGTAAGCCTGGAGCCTCTCCTTCAACTTCTTGCTCTGTTCAAAATTTGCTTTCCTCTTTATAGCTTTCTGCAGAAGGACATCTCATTTCTTTTAGTGGCTCATACATGAATTACATTGAAGATGATATTTTCAAAAACATACAATTTCATATTAGGTAAAGCAAGAAACCTTACTTCCTGCCTGAAGCACCTGTCAAGCTTTATTTTCAGATCTGTGCATTGCCCCAGGAATTTCCCTAGTGGGTGGTCTGTATGACACTTCTGAAACTCTTCAATTATCTGCAACACAGAGGCATAGCCCTCTTTATAGTGTATTTGAGATGTTTTGACAATTATTTCTTGATGTTTGCCAATAAAAAGAACGAAATAATCAACAATTATGATATACACCACAACGTTGAGACTACATGTCAATGCGAATAAACACATGCAAAGGAACAGCCATTAAAATCAATTTCAAACACAAGAGAGAGAGAGAGAGAGAGAGAGAGAGAGAGGAACAAACACCAGTGCAAGTATCTGACCATAGATTAACATAGTAAAATGAGCAATCAGTGCTTCAGAAGCACAAGATGAACTCTGATTCTAATTTTAACAATGCAAGGAACTTACATCAGCACATAAAGGGTGCCTATGCAGAGTCAAAGGTGGATGCATCTTCTTCCCTTGAGTTCAAAACCTATAGAAGTAAGAAAATTTTCCAAATAAATATTTCCCCTTCTCCATGAATTAAGAAAAATATATAAAGAACAAGAAACAATAGGACAAAAAAATAAATCATCAGTGAAACAAGTCTGCATTTAAGGAAAAAAAAAAAAAAGTAACAAAGCTAGCCGTTGCTACAAATAAAAGTCAAGTACTGGAAACTTCTTGAGAAATAACGGATCATAGTGAAATGGTGGAGGATAGTTAAATGTACAACAACAAAAGAAAAATATCTTGTGTAAAGTCTAATAATCTAGTACATCTCCTTTTTCCCTCGAAGTATCTTAAGATTTCTTATGACCAAATAGCATTTGAGATCAAGTAACAGAAACCTCTATAACGATGCATAACAATTCTGCAAAAACATTTCACATTTTCTTTCTTATTTGCAACTACTCTTTACCTTTTTTTGGGAAAATGGTAATGTTGTATTCCTCAGCATAAAGGAAATGCTGGCAACCATCAGGGAAAATAAAAAAAAAAAGGGAAGAGAAAACTTACAGAGAGCCTAAGAAATCTACAAGATCTATTTCCCCTATATCTTTCTTTTTACACCAAAAGTAAAAAGATACAATACAATTCCATTTAACTGTGAATGGAATTGGACCTATCTTCAAAGCTTCTACTATTCCTTTCCTTCCACACTGCCCACCAAATGTAGTGTCGGGCTATTACCCCACCATTTCTTTTGGCACTTCCTTCCTCCTCTTCTAATCCAGCAGCTCAACAAATCTGCGGTGTTCTCAGGCATAGTCTGTAAATGCACTTCATATTCTGTCTTTTTCTCTACTTATCTTCATTTTAGCAGCTCATTTTAACTAAACTATTGAACCAAAATTTCTGCACCCAACCAAACCTTACTTTGCATTGATCAACAATGTAACCAATTATTAAAGCGACATCAGGCAAATTAACTAGCCCAGTTGATCAAACCTTCTCAAATATCTAAAAGATCACAGTGAAAGTGTAACTCCCTCTCCCAAAATAAACACGAAAGGTACCCACAGTCTTCCACTCAACGCGTCCATTTATTGAAAAACATTTCCCTACTCTTAATTCCTTGAAAATCATATATTGGTTGACCTAGGAAAATCATAAATTACCTCAAGCGGAATTAGCTGCATCATATCAATACTTGTTGCTTTTGTCTATGCTTATGGTTGTAATATAATAGAGTATTATTTTTATCAGCTGCACTGACCTAAGACCTCACTGTGTTTATCAAAAAGAGAGTCTTTATATTCTAGTACAACTCAAAACCCTAACAATCTCAAAACTCTTATCACAAACAAATCACTCAAATTAATATCTAATACGTATTGAAAAAAGGCAAAATAAGAATTACCTGATCGGAGTAGACCGGAGGAGCACCGGCGCTGCAGATAAAACTAGGGATCCGACTCTCTTTTCCGTTTGCCCTTAATTTTTTATCTTTGACTATTTGTATAGTATTTGGGAATTTGGTTTCTTTCTGATGTGGAATGTCTTACTCCTTTACTTTATTTCCCTACAATTAATAGCAAAATTAAAACAAATTAATATCTCATTGAATCTATGAATGTTGATTCACTTAATGAAAACAGTTGAGGGGAAACCTTACTTTTTAAAAACAGTTTTAAGTATTAAAGTAATACAGTATTAAACCTTAAAGTAATACAGTATTAAACCTTACTTGCTGCAGGTTGTTGTGCCGAGGGTCTACTCTAGCTCGTTTGACCAAGTTTGTTAGAGGCCAAAAGTGCTTATTTTATTCTAAAAAGTGAGTATTTGATGCAAGTTTTAAGAGAAAATAATTGCTTATGGAAGTAGAAGAAGCTAAAAAGGTAATTTTTCTCAAAAGCTTTTTTTAAAAAAAGCATTTTTGAGAAAAATACACATAGAAGATGAAAATATTTTTTAAAAACTTGGTCAAATACTGTTCAAAAGTGCTTTTAAATTAGGGAATTTTATACTGTATGCCAATTATGGCAAAATATTTACCCGTTTTAGCCCATCTTTTTTTAATTACCCGCCATAGCCATTTTTTTCCTCTTCAATTTTTTACTAGTCTTATACATTATTATACACTTTTATACAAGATTTATACATTATCTACAGTAGATGTATAAAGTTATATATTATTGTATAATATTGTATACTAGTCTTATACATTATTATACATTTTTATATAAGGTGTGTACATTGTCTACAGTAGGTATACAAAGTTGTATATTTATTGTTGTATAAAGGTGAATATTCAAGTCGGGCCATGAACTGTTGGGCTATAAGTTTGTAGTTTAAAATATGGGCTATGAATATGTAATTTTGACCCATAAATTATTTATAAGTGAAATTTCCCCTTTAAATTAATTGCCCCAAACACAAACTCCTTCTCAATAAAAATATATTTTTAAAAAGCACTTTTCAAAATAAGCTAATTTTAAAAAACTAAGGTTATAAACACCTTCAAACAAAAAGAGAAGAAATATGAAAAAGCAACAGAAATTGTGTGGTTTAGCAAGACGACACAACTTACTTTGCACACAAGAAAAGAGTAACAGCTAATAAATGCATATTAATGAAAAACCAGTCGAATCAGTGAGTATTGGATACTAAATAATTATAGAAAAAAACCCAATACATGCACAGAACAAGAAAAATCTGATTCTTAGTCTTTTTCTTTCCCCTTCAATGCAAAAGCAGCATATAAAGTTAATAAATATATTGCCTTTTTCATGTTTTCCCTGGAGCACAAAACTTTACATATCGGTTTATCAGATTTTGGAAAACACAATCTGCAAATCTGTCATATAAAGGGTATCAAGCCAGCTCTCAACTCTTTACACACTAGCTAGACAAATTTCCCCTGTTTCATCTCTTTTGTCCCTTTTTTCTACAAGAATTCTGGATGTAATCAAAAGTATTTAACTATAATCAAAGATTTCTCTGATTTGAGGATAACTCTCTAACACCTTGTGAACAAATTGGCTGTTCTCTTATCCTCGATAAAAGGATTGAAACGTTCTCTGTTGCAATGTCAAGACGTTCCCTTGACTTTGCTGATTCTGTTACTAGAGTAGAAACCATATTCTGCAATAATTGAACCCTTTCCATGTGGTCATTGTGAGTATTTTGAAGAGCTTTTGTTGATGGTGTACTAATTCTTCGCCACCGGTGTGGCAGATATCTTTCTGGTATTTGAAAGCAGTTTCCTGTGGACAGAACACGGAGAGCATGGCGACAAAGTATTCCAGAGAACTCAAATTGGTGGCAGCTGCAGCTTATGATGCCCTCTCTTGGAACCCAGTAAACTTTCCGTCCACCCTCAAGTTTTGTGTGGTGGCGGATGAGGAAACCATCTTCCATCTGAAATGATGCATAATGGGCAGCCAAAACAAGTTGTTCTTGAAGCTTAGAGAACGCAAATGGTGTCAGAACTGTAGCAGCGTGTGCTTCCATGGGAGCACCTGTTTTAAGGCATATATTTTGTAGATTTTGCTGCATAGTCTGCTGCTCTCCAGTTTGATCCTTAAAATCAACTGTAACAGCCACCTGATAATCCAAACTATGTAAATCAGAAACTTTTCTTTTTTGTGATAACCAATGACAAGACAGTGAAACGGGATGTAAAGCAGAAACTTTTAGTAAAAACATATAATGAACCAATCATTACCACCTTGAGTGGTTGCAGTAATCACGTCAAGTTTTTCAAAGTATTGAACCATCTGTTGCGTTCAGTAATCACCTCAAGTATCCTATACACCACAACAAGTAATGTGTGTATAAAACCCTTTAAACAAAATAAAAGGTGTATAAAACTATACTAAATTCCTAACCTAAAATAACTCAAGGGGAGGGTGGGAGGAAACAAGAGCACAGCAACAATGGCTTCAAAACTTTCGTCATGACTGACAATTTTCTTACTGGCACTCGAGCATATAGATTCTAAGGAAGCAAGTATAGTGCTTCTATATCCTGCCAATTTTAACATTATGAGTAACTTTGGGGCTGTAGCAGATATCAAGCTTCACCTAGGATATCAAGTCCCTAACCTTCATCTGGCCTTGAAGTGGTCAAAAGCATTTATTTAGCACTTTTAAGAACATTATACCACTACCAGTAAAAATAAAAAGCAGCACAATTAAGGTCTAGATAACATACTTGTTCGACAAAATGTGCTAGCCGGGTTTGTGCACTCAGAAACCGTTGGATAAAAGCATTGATTGACTTTGAGTGGCCTGCTGTGGTCATGCCAGCAAAGGTGTGGCTCCTAAGGTATGGCAGCGCCCACAGTGATCTCAAGGCAAATAGACTGGCAATATGCCTGTTTGTATGCAGTCCGAATGTGTTCAGCATGTCTCTCCAACCCAACTCAAAGTCCTCCACAGATTCCAAATTATAGAGCCGGTTAAACTCAGCCTTCCAGTCATTGTAGCGCTCTCCTAAAACAGCATTAAACCATGACGGAAACTTTGCCACGATAAGCCAAATGCAAAGGGCATGCTTAGTTGTGGGCATCTCCAAGTTAATTGCCTCTTTGAGACACATATTTTGATCAGTTAGTACTGTTTGTGGAGCCTTCCCATTCATGAACGCCAAGAATGTCTTACACATTTGAAAACAAAGAAAGTATCAACAGAGATTCTGAAAAATTGTTAATATAGTCATATATACACACCATTTTCATATTTAACTTGCATATTCTCCTCTTTTTTCCAAAATTTTCTTCTCCTTCTATTGAAGCAGGAACGGGTAGTCTGAGAGGCATTGAAATATTCCTAAGTCAAGATGTGTGTACCATAAAAGCTTAAAAGTATTAACTGAGATAATAAAGCAATATCAATATTATCTGATCTGCCAAAAAAAGAAACTATTACAGGAACCATTTTCCTAATAGAAACTACTTATTGAAACTATTAACATTCCTGGCCTTCCAAGACACAGTTCCATTATTTCAAGTCCACATATATTTGAATTTCCTTGAATATAAGACCAAAAATATTATATGGGAGTGAATGTTGGGCCAGTCCAACATATTCACAAGACAAGTGTTGTTGAGGTGAGAATGCTAAGATGGATGTGCAGTCATACAAGATTAAAAATGATAACATACGGCAGAAGGTGCGAGTAGGGCACCTCCAGGATAGGTTTGTAGGTGCGGAACAATGGTGAGTAAATGTGTTAAAAGAGGGGACGAGGTAGACCTAAAATCACTCGAAGAAAATTGTCTCGAAAGACCTACAATAGCTTGGAAAGGGAAGAAAAATATCTATAAAGGCAATACCTGAAAAATATCTATAAAGGCAATACCTATTAGTTAGGGCTATATTTTAGTCACATTAGTACATTTACTTTAGGTCTTATGTTTTCTAGGAATCATTTAGTTCTATCTGAGATTTATATACTACTAGGAAATATAGAGAACTGCCTATTATCCACCAGCTTTGACCCCTGTGCAACTGACCCTCGGGATTTCTTGGTTATAAAAAAATATAGAGAAAATCTCATACTTCATTAATATTATTATTACTAATGCTATTATTTATGTATAATATGGCTCTAAGATGAGCATAAATGGAGCGACATATTCAATGAGGATTCATATAGTTGAACCCAACTTGCTTGGGATTGAATCGTAGTTATTGCAATTGTAGTATTTATAGAGTATGATCTAGCAGTTAGTAACTGCTGCTTACCTAGAAGCATGGAACATGTGACCAGGCACATTATGAATCATAACATGAATTTGGATCGGACAGTTAATATTAGATATCCAGATACCATATGCGTAAAATATGCTAGCTTTATTCCATGTTATTCTTTTCATTAATTTTTCGCTTTGCCTTTTTCCTTTTTCGGGAGAGGGTGGGGGAGTTAGGGTTTTTAAAGAGGGGTAGGGATCTGAGTGAAAGTAAAGGCCTCCAAGTTGGCCAATGGTTCAGAAATCAGCTGCATGAAATTGTATATTCCACTGCTTTTACCTTCAAAGCCCAAGAGTAGGATCTCATAGTTTCCTCTCGAAGAAGAACACAACCAAAGAAGCATGGCATACCATAGTTGTTCACTCCAACCCATATCCCAAGTGGCATGTCAAAAGCAGTCAATCGATGAGTTGTATCAAAGACCACAGCATCACCAAAAACTTCATATGACTGGATGGATGAGGCATATGACCATGCAATATTTTCCAATCTGTTGTTGGAATCCAGTGAAAAATCATACTTGAAATTGGGATCTTTTTCCTTAATGTTTCTACACATTCTCAACAAGTCTATGCTTTCATCCTCAGGATCCACCTTCCTGAATGATTGAAGCAAATTTCTGACATCCTTCTCAGTAAATGGCAAATAGCCTGGTTCCATACCCTTCTCTAGCTCCATAAGCCTCATCATTTGCTGCACTGAAATTCCAGTTTTTGCAAACATTAGAATACGGCTCTTGTCTGCATCTGATATGCTGCGATATGCAGGAAGAAAGCGTACTTGGTTTGGCTCTAGAAGTTCATGATTATGGTGGTTCATGAAACCAGTCACTCTCCATTCAGGCATTCCTATGTCAGTTGTCTTGCTTATCCGCATATATGCTTGGCATCCACAGCGGGAGGATTTTCTGTTCCTCTGAGGCTTATTATCATTAGCGGCTTTGACAGGAGTGTTGCCTGCACGATGGCAAACAAAATACCGTCTTGTAAGTCCTTTGCCCACACCATCTTTGCCTTCTGTGCGGTGACGCCTGATTGAAAAGCCACAGCCTTTAGCAAATTCAGCATAGAATTCATAAGCAGCATCATGAGTGGGAAATCTTTGTCCTATGTATGGAACTGCATCATTAGTTGTCTCCAGAGACAGCCTTGTTTGATCGGGTGATTCTTCAGTGCTGCTTGTATCATCCAAAGATAGAGATCTCTGATCCGAGGGATCGCCATAAAGCACCATCATCTGCTCAGCCTCTTCAGACATTATAAACTTGTCAAGATACTGCTCACTACAAACCTAGAACCATGTCTAATTTTTTAAGTCATACAAATATTGTAAGACTTCAACAAAATGGTTGCATTTAATATGTTACAATAGATATGCAGTACCAAATCACGTTACCAATAATACAGATACATAGACCTCGCTTAAGTAAATATAGAAGAGGCACTCAGTCAAATCAGAAGCCAAAAAAAAGCACTAATAGAACAACCCAAAGTTCATTTTGTAAAAGATTAACATCGCAGCTAATATGGACATGTCGTGGCAGGAAATGATACATGTAGACATTCATATGCATAAACAAACGAATACCAAAAAGACCACTTTCTACAGATAATATTACATATACCTTGACATTCTAAAT
The DNA here is from genome assembly GCF_029784015.1 of Lycium ferocissimum. Taxonomy (NCBI): domain Eukaryota; kingdom Viridiplantae; phylum Streptophyta; class Magnoliopsida; order Solanales; family Solanaceae; genus Lycium; species Lycium ferocissimum. The sequence continues at coordinate 33,515,729 of NC_081348.1, read as the reverse complement.
ATTGGTATTCACCATTAACTCCACTCAAGAACCAACAAAGAAGTTACTTTTGACTCTCCGTCTGGATTCATATAAATTAAGAGGTAATCTCTATTGACCTCGAGTATTTCTAAAGGACAAAAGGTTAGGAGTATAGACCCCCACTTTAACTACACACACACACACACACACACATCTACAAATGTATGTATGCACATTGATATCTATGTACGCAATTGGCACAATGTAAATTGGCGCGCCAAAAGAACTTCTAATATTTCAAGTAAATTGATTAATTTGAAAATAGTCCACTACCTATCACACTCGAACTAACTTGATCCTCAAAATATCACTTTTAGAAGAGATAATGCAAATAATGACAACGTTGTGTTCTCAAAGCTAATCGTGTTACAAATTAAACATAGTCTGGCACAACGTATAAACCTAATAATGGCTCAAAATCTACAACCAAAAGTGCTCAAATTTTTAAACTAAGTAGGAGTGTGATACTTAAGGTACTATTACATCAGTCAAAAACTCTAATATTTACAAAACTCATTTGTAAAAGAAGGCTTTAAACATTCAACATAGCATTTGATGCAATGTAGTTCTAGCATTCATCAAAGCACTAAAATTAAGCTATTAAAATTTTCTATAATTCAAAATAAATGAACTTGTTAATGATTTACTTACAGAATCAGAGAAATTAATCAATCGCTTCATCTATAGAACCATAAATGTTTGTCGCTAGTTGAAACTCCATCAAGTTGGCGAATGTATTTGCATCTACAAATACGCGCGAAATAGCTTTGTGATTGATTAATTATCCGTTTGGAGTTTTGAGGGAACAAATGTTTAAAAGTGAGGAAGAACCCTAATTTGCGCACGTATGTGATGATACCCTTTTATACCGCGGCGCACGTTTAAGGGATTTCCTCTATTTTGTTACAACAACGGCGTCGTCAGTAACCCAAACGCTGCTTTCTGAATGCTACTACTATACTAGTTTAAAAAATCCATAATGGGGTTGTCTAATTATCATTCTCCTCAATACTTTGGTATTTTCTAAAAACCAACTTAACCGAATCGTACCAAATAGATTTTTAGGTTTATTTTAAGAGAATTGATAATTTTTATATACATTTATAATCGTACCAAATAATTAGGTAGGTTTTTTATTTTATAAAAATTAACTGAGAAAATATCAAACCCATAAGGAATAATATATGAGTAAAATATATTTTATATTTTAATTTTAAAAATAATAAACTATTAAATTTTTTGCTTTAGACCCCGGGTGATAGAAACTACTACAATCCGACAACATAATTAATACTCAAAGTCTTATTACTGAAACCTGTTATAATACTCTTATCGAAACTAAATTAGTTGTGGCATTTCGAGTAGTAACTAATAAGTTACATAGTATTCCAACAATCTTGAATAGCAAGCTATAAGGTATTAGATATCTTTCCTCCCATTATGATTTAAATTTTCCTTATTGAATACTTAATCTTATAAGTAGACTCAGTTCTTGAGTGGTATCTTGATTAATTTCTTCTCGCTTGTGTGATCTAAATTATATTTTTGGTCTTTGCTTAACATAGTTTTACGTTACCGTAAAATAGTGTGATGAATCTTTATTTTTCTTTATTTTTGTTGTCTTTCATGTTTTTCTTGATTCATCATTTTCAAACACTAAAAATGCCTAGAGAGTTTCTGCCAAAGTCACACACAAGTATATATGTTAGCGTGTTCTATCTTTTACTAATGACTTTTATATTTTTTAAATATCAAAAATTAACTGAACCGTACCAATACCGAAAAGAAACCGTGATGATGGAACGGTTTCGAAAAGTCTATTTTAGTTATACAAAATAAAATAATCGAAAAATCATTATAATATAAATTTTATAAAATTACCGTCCGAACCGTACCATTGACACCCCATTTCTCGATCCAAATTTATACAAAACTTTAATAGTGGCAAGAAGAACCACCCAAGTTTGGCGAATGTCGTATTTTAATTTTTCTATGGCCGAAAGAACTTTTAAACCTCTCGTAATTCACCAGGCAAATGACCCAATGGCAAACATGTTTCATGTATAGTGGTTGCAGCCTGCACGGTCTAATACGTCTACAGATCTAAAAAAAAAACGTTAACCGGAACATAAAAAAGTACGGAAAAGGCTCAAATATGCCATCGAACTATCGGAAATGACTCATTTATGCCATTCGTCAATAGTTTGGCTCAGTTATGTCATCGAACTATCAGAAATGGCTCATTATGCCATTTTTTTACGACGCGGCTTTTGTTTCACAATACAGGATAGACAATGACTTGCTCGATTAGAGGTCCATGTCGTTTAATTAAAAACACACAAATTTGTGGGTCGGGTTTTAGAAGAATTTAGGATTTAATTTGTGTTGGTTTAATTAAACGACGTGGACCTCTAATTGGTGACCAAGTGTCATATCTGGTATTATAAAATCGACTTTATTGAAAAAATGGCAGGGAAGTGGCTACATTTTAAAACATTGCAAATATTGGATATTTTATGTATAATAGCTGTAGAAGTGGCTACTGGTGTACTAAATCTGATCGCTACAGTGTCTCTTGAGTAAAGCCCGCTCATTTTTATACTTCCAAATGGAAGTTTAAAATAAAGCCCAAACTATTTTGGGCCAAATGGAAGCTCACCATTCGAATAGATAACGGGCAATTCGCTGGGGGTGGTCTTTAATTTTTGGCGCTCAAATTAGTGGTCTTTAATTTTTGGCTTCTGCCTTTACAAATTCAGGCAGAATTTTGCAAGGCCGAATTTTGCTCATGCAAATTCTCCCTTAAGGCAGAATTTGCATGGGTAGAATTTAAGGCAGAATTCTGTCCATGCAAATTCTGCCATACGGCCCAAATTACGCTCGAAATTTGCATTGACAAATTTGCAAAATTCTATAGCAATACGAGAATTTGCAAAAAGAAAAGTTAAAGACCACCAATTTGAGAGGCAAAAGTTAAAGACTACCAATTTGAAGGACAAAAATTAAAGACCACCCCAAATGGAGGAGAATCCACGCAAAAAAAAAGTTGATATGATGGAGCTATTTTCAAATGGGCGATTAACCTATATATACATAATAAGAAAAGTATTTATAAAATGTAACAGAATTATTCAGTTTACAAAACGTAACAATATATTTCTTACAAAATATATAATTTTCACTCCAATTTTTTTTTTAAAATTAAAAATTATTTTTTCCCGCTCATGGCTAAAAAAAATCGCTCAAAATTTGATGTATGAAAAATGCATGAAATGAGTATATCTCGCTCCAAGCTTAAAAAGTTTGCTCATGAAAATGTATCAAATGTGTATATCTGGTTCAAACCTTAAAAAATTTGCTCAAAATTGTGTATGAAATATGTATATCTCACTCGAGGCTAAGAATTTCGCTCACATCTTTCGTGTAAAAAGTTCAAGCTATGTTTCTGAAAAATTAATACAACTACAACAACATTGTTACAACTTTCATACAATATTTAAGGCTTAAAAAAATCGCTCAAAATTTTGTATATGAATGTGTATATCTCGCTCAGGGCTTAAAAAGTTCGCTCAAAATTTTGCGTATGAAAACTGTATTAAACATTTTGCTCACATATACACATTTCATACACAAAAGTTTGAGTGAATTTTTTAGACCTTGAGCAAAAAAATTATAATAGAAAAATAAAAAAAATAAAAATAAATAATAAAAAAGTATGGAAAATGAAAATCCGTTATATTTTGTAAATTTGTTGTTGTGTTTTGTAAATAAGAAAAACTATCGTCATGTTTTATAATAAAGAGTCTTAAGTAGGTACCTTATGTCATTTTCCTATTTCAAATTGATGTTAAATATTACTCCTAGAAAACAAAATAAATTAACCAATGTCATAAACAGTAATACCAGTATACGTACCCGCACGATGTGCTGTCAATATAAAAATAAATCGATTATGTAAAATTATTACTTGTTTGTTTGAGCACATTAAATCTAATAACTTATATAAAAATTGCAAGTGTAACTTTTGTTCCTATGCAAATATATCTCAGGAAAAAAAAATATGAAATCAAAGATGATAATATATATATATATATATACACACACACATACGCTCATACATGTATATATATGTGTGTGTGACACACATGTCTTCATATACATTCTTATCACTAAGCAATAATTAATTACTATTTTTCTTATGATTTAGTGCAAACATAGAACATGGATATCAAAGACTAACTTAAACGCTAATAGACTTATAATTTGAATATTTTTCACATAAACCCCATGTACAAACGAGGACTTATCTTTAATTTCTTAACATAACATGTTAATTAAATTTGAATTTAGAAGAAAATTCAATTGCCGTCCTTGCAATATTCATTCAAAGAAATCTTAATAACATGTTTATGACGTACTTTAGGAGCTGTTTGGACATGGTTTGAAACCATGTTTGGACATGAAATTTGGATTTCTTAAGTTGTATTTTTTTTTATAGACATAAAAATCCCACAAGTTGTGAAAACTATCAAAATATTCTCAATTCTTATACAATCTTACTAAATGAGCAAGTCATGGTTCATAATAAAATTAATACGCTACTAGAAAGCCTTTCTAAAAAAATACAACATCATTTGATCAAACTTCAGTTTAATAAAAAATAAAATTTAACATGAATAGTAATGTAATTACTCTTTAATATAATCCATATGAAATGCATGTCCAAACCCCAATATCATCTCATATTTTCAAACTATGTTTTTAAATAGCATGTCCAAACGTCTACTTAGTGTTGTTCCTCAATGTAATAAGGTATTGAGGATTAACCAGGATACATTTAAAAACATAAAATCTTTCATCCTTTGGGAGAGTAGAGAATAGTTTGTACATATCCTACATGATAGTGTTTTACCCCGAAATTGGATAATAAGTTAAATTTGTAAATGAGGTATAGGATATGTGGGCACTTTAATCTATTCTTTGATGAACGAAAGATATATATGTACGTTTTGCTTATAAAACGACTTAACTGTGAATAAATCGATATGCTAATGGTTGGGTAAAGATGTTGGGGTTGTATGTTTGAGCTAAGATCTTATTATATATTCCGTGCAATATTGAATGATATGATTCAATGAATTATTTAAGCTGTAACCCGGACCAAAGTCAGAGGAAATTCAAGAGAGAGAGAAAACTTCAATATATATATTCAAATACAAAGTTCTTGGATCTGAAAAACCAACCTCTAAAAGTAAGGAAATGCCCCTATTTATAGTTTCCCTCTATGGGCCCTCTATACATCATGGAGCCCTTTTAGGATAAAGAAAACCTAATATGGATAAGGTTAGGTCGTACGGTCTGACACCAGTACGACGGTCGAGCAGACGGGCAACATGATTTCCACGCGTGGCGGGCGAATAACCGATTATCCGGACCAACGGCCACGATCGAATAGTCGTGAAGAAATCGGGCCTGCCGGCCACGGCGGGTTCCGCTATGTTTGAGGCAAGACAGCGGCCACGATCAACTCGGCCATGGAGGGACCGGACCAACAGCGATAAGGAGTTATCCCCGGTTGGATCGGACACAACGATTTTCTTCAAACTTCTTCTGATCAAGCGCTATTGTTTGCCTTCTTTCTTTTATCGCCCCGGTTTGCCAGGACAAACGTTAACCGATTTTTACCGTATACGATAGTCCCCCGCACAAATCCGACCGAGGTCGTAATACCGGAGTAACGGGAAGTGGATGAATCGTAAACGGTGATCGGGTTGGCTCGTTCTTATCTTCTCTTGGCGGAACGATTGTCACCTCTCTCTGCCCGGCGCACGTGTCGCACCCCGAAAGGCCGAGCTCTGCAACCGTCGTTACGCACGTCCTTTCAAATCACGTCTTCATTAATTATGGGACACGTGGCGTTCGCCGATTGGTCGGGATTTAACCGCCCAAACCCGTGCCTATATAAGGCCTTCGAGTCCTTAACTTTCTTCACTTTCCTTCTTCATCTTTCAACATTTTGTCTCATTTTCTTTACTTCTTCATACATTTTTCATTATCCTCCTTTCCATCGTTGATTCCATCATTTCAACACCCATGTTCTTTCTTCGTCTGCTTGCAAAACTCGTTCCACTCAAGTGTTGCTTCCCGATTGAAGCTGTTACTCATCATCCTCCATTTTGCTTCATTTTCTTTACTTCGCCGTTTCCATCTTCTTACCTTCTTCCCTTTATCAAATTTTTAACCTCTTTCTACTTCCATTACAAATGTCCTACCGAAACCACCTCCAGGGATATTCCCTCGATTTCCTCCCAAGGAGCGGCGAACCTTCTCGGTAGAAAGGGGAAAAACGTGGCCGAGCCTACGGCTTTAGATATAGTGCCGATCAAGCCCAACTTCAATAAAGAATTTGGGCGAGAGCGCTTCTCTTCATCGTTTGCGGATAGAGGGTATGATGTAAGGCGATACCCCTCGTCCATCACCGGGATAAGCTCGATCGAGGTTCGGATTGATGCGGGATGGGATAGCCGTCGGTGCGGTGTTTGCTCTCGGCCGAAATGAATCGGTTACCGACCATAGAGAGGGCTTTCTATATGTTTACACTTATCCCTTTACGCTCGATTTCGAACCGCAATTGGATCCGGTCGTATTGGAAATGTCTTGGGACCTATAATGTGACTCTTGCACAAATTGGTCCGATAATCTGGAGGACGGTAGTTTGCCTTCGGTTGTTGGCCAACGACGCCAAGAAACCATTCACAATGACACATCTGATCCGCCTCTATTCCCCGAGACGATTCCGGGGAGGCGTAATAAAACTAGCCAAGCGAGGCCGGAATCCGTCTTGAAGATGGACGAAGACGAGAGGCGGGGCTGGTTAGTCGCTTCGTTCGGGTGAGGACCTCGGACATTATCCCGGAGGAGTACATAGAATGACAACCGTAAGTTTCTCGGTCCCACCTTCATTAATTTATCCTAATCCTTCGTGCTTACATTCCCTCGAGTCACCTTCCTATCCCTCGAGTCACGAGGTCAGCTAATCGATCCACCGAAACTGGTGCGAGGGAAGGCCTAGTGCGTATCTTCCCGGTTCCTAGTGTGGAACCTAGGAGGACCGGATCATGGCCGTGGTTCCGGATCCCGAAGACCGCGCTTCATCTCGCCGGTAGGGATGGGACTTACCTTCGGCCCTCGTTTCGGACTCGACAAGAGAAGATGGTCGGAGTCCACAGGCGTTACCTTATTAACGAAGGCATGCGTGCGGGCAAACCGGGTAAGCCTTTCGGCCCCATTCCCCGACATAATTTGATGTGAGTTTTGGTTCGTCACTTGACATCTTTGCTCCTTTTACGAAAGTGTGTGGTGCTTATTAACGAAGCCTTCATCCGTGTCCAAAGAAGAGGTTGATGACCTTAGAGACCCGGTCGGATGCCCAAGGTCGAGAAACGGAGAAATTCCCCATTTTGCAAGTAAAGGAAGATGAGGGTGAGCCGAGCGATGGCCCTCACAAACCTTCGGCCGAGCTTGATGCAACGAAAGTCGAGAACCTTCGGCTAAGGGATGAGTTAGCGGTGATTGTGGAGGGAAAACTAGAACACACGGAGAAGATAAAATCGGTCTTAGTCGAAGACAACACTCGATTTTCTTCCAAACTTAGCGAGCTCGAAACCACCATTTTCCCGACTCCCGAGGGAACTCGACTCGGTTAAATACGATCACCGTCGATTTGGCGAGAGGCACCGGATGGCTTGAATCGAGAGTGCCAAATATAAGGAGAGAATGAGGGTATTCGAGCAAAAAGTCAAGATAGGGCCCGAATATGCGATGAACTAAAGACACGACTTGAGGAGACGGTTGAGGCTAACGATCTTCTCGAAATCGAGCTTGAGTCGACCACTCAAAACCGGAGTATTATTGATGAAGAGAGGAACGGGTTATTGGCTAAGCTGGCCCGGGCTGAAGCCGATTTAGCAGAAGCCCTAAAAAGTGTGGAAGTTGTCGAGGCCTACTCCACGGTTGTGGTAGAGCATGAGCGGTGGAGGTCTCGGAGGATTACCCTCGAGGAAGCCGGCGTGGCTGCGATTTCCCGGCCCTTATTCTAGAGGCTAGGAGAATGAGGAAGAAGCAAAAAGAGCTCTTGATTCCGACTCCGAAGACTCTGAACGGACAGAGTCCGAGCATTCTGGTTCCAGCCATACCGAATAGGCCAGGGCTTGTATTACCCTTTGTTTTGCCTTTATAGTATTTTGAACTTTCCCAAATTTCAAGTGTGTAAGATTTGTATATATAAAAAACGTATCCTTTCTGTTGACCATTCTTTTGTTTGAATGTTTGTTATGATTATTGTCCAAACTGCCAATTTTTTCCGAGGATAAGTGGACATCGGAGTCGCTTTCGGACTTGTTCGGTATACATAGAGTTTTCATCTCATCCGGTGTGTTTTATCCGGGAGTCGAATAGAGAGGTTTGCCCGCGGGACTTATTTATGCTTTGTGAATTCAGACGTCTCCGAATCACGTTAGGCATTTTAGGGCCGATATTTTGTGGCTATTCATTTATCTTTGATTAGGTTCGGGCACCTGAATCTCTGCTTAACCAGATTCTGGTGTAGCAGTCCTTATTCGGGGGTATTAAGATTTAGGCTCGGTTTACTATGACCTTGTTGCCTTTATCGTATTTCAACTGTAATGCCCGGAATCGAGTATACGGATAAAATGGTGCCCGATTTTCGGGGCAATGTGCTTTACTAGGAAGATAAATTCGAAATGTAATAATTTGATTTTTCAATAAACTCCAAGTACTTGTACATCATATGAGGACTTTGTCCGTTTCCTTCTGTTTTTTGCCGTGGCAAATTCTAAGTGGACACGATTCGCTCTGATCGTTTGGTCCTTACATCAAAACCTAATACAGAAGGTCCGACATTGGTTCTTGCCATAGTAAATATTAGGGGGACAGGACTCGCTTTTGATCGTTTGGTCCTTACATCTGAATGTAATGCCGGTGGTCCGGTCCATGAGATCCCATCGGTGTCCGTTGTTGAACTTCTTCCGTTTCCAACTAATCGGAATAAACCGAGATGTGGGTACCATAGCCCCTTAGTGCTTATTCGAACTGTGAAGTCGAGTAAGCACTATCAAGCCCCCACTCGTAGGGTGTTGCCCCGAATATACGGGTATTTATACTCCTTCTCTTTTAGTAACACGTTGTACTTGTTGCCTCATTAAAAACCTTGTCGAAAAACCCATTTGGGATAAAATCGGACTAAGGAAAAGAGTGCAACACGTGTTTTCAGACCTAGCAAGTTAACTACGTCGGGCACTCGGCTTCCTGCAAAAAAGAAAAGGTAAGTGAATAAAATAAAAGAGTCCATACCTCAACAGTAGTATCTCTTCAAATGAGCCACATTCCAGTTATTGCGCAACCGTTGCCCATCCATGGATTCCAGCTGATAGGACCCTTTGCCCGTTATCTTGGTCACCTTGTATGGCCCTTTCCAGTTCGAACCCAGTTTTCCCTCGTTGGGGTTCTTGGTGTTCAAAGTAACTTTTCGAAGCACCAAGTCCCCTATTTGGAAATGTCGAAAATTAGCTCTTCGGTTATAGTACCTTTCCATCCTCTGTTTCTGGGCTGCAATACGGACTAGCGCGATTTCGCGTAGCTCATCCATGAGATCGAGTTTTATGGCCATGGCCTCCTCGTTTGACCCCTCGGTGGTGTAACTGAATCGGAGACTAGGCTCACCGACTTCTACAAGAATGAGGGCTTCGGTCCCATAGACCAACGAGAAGGGTGTTTCCCCCGTACTTGATTTTGATGTGATTTTGTAAGCCCACAGCACCTCCGGTAATATTTTCCTCCAGTGATGCTTTGATGTTTCAAGTCTCTTTCTCAGGTTCTGAATTATTGTTTTATTCGTAGATTCCGCTTGTCCATTCGCACACGGGTGGTACGGAGTTGACATAATTTTCTTGATCTTCAACCCTTCGAGAAAATTATTGACTTTTCCACCGACGAACTGGGGGCCGTTGTCACAAGTAATTTCGGCCGGAATGCCGAACCGGCAAATAATGTGGTCCCATATGAAGTCAATAACTTCCTTTTCTCGTATTTTTTCGAAGGCTTGCGGTTCAACTCATTTTGAGAAATAGTCAGTCATAAACAAAATAAAACGGGCCTTACCTGGTGCCCATGGCAATGGACCAACGATGTCCATTCCCCATTTCATGAAGGGGCTGTGGTGATATCACCCAGTGCGATGGCTCCACAGAGCCGGTGAATTATCGGGCATGTCTTTGACACCCGTCACACTTCCGGACAAAATTCTTTGAATCTTCCTCCATCCGGTTCCAGTAATAACCGGCTCTGATGATTTTTCGGACTAAGGCTTCCGCACCGGAGTGATTGCCGCAAGTCCCCTGTCACACCCCCCCGTTTTAACCGGGCTAAAGTAGCAGTATGACATTTTGGTGATCCCTATTTGTTTATTTGTTTTAAGGAGTCGCCACCTAATTATTTACGGTGAATTAGGACACCTAAAGTTTATTAAAGTAGTTATCTAAAGTTAACTCTGTTTAAGGCCTGCGAAACTTAAGATTCTAGGTAAGGGTTCAATTAGTCTAAAGGGAGGTATTAGGCATCCTTTAAGACCCATTAACAATGGTTAACCGACCGGACTTATGATTAGTTAGGCTAAGTGTGGATATAGTATTTTAAATATTTAAGAAAGTATCTTGAAAGTATTGCTAAAGTTATAAATAGAAGTAAAATGTTGTTTAAAGTAAAACTCTAAAAAGTAGTGATTTCATAAAAAAAAGTTTAATTATAATAAACTAAAGAAACGGAATGTATAATGTTTATATGTATTTGGGGAAAAATGAATTAAGCCGATTAATAAATTTAGAACAGTCATTTGTAAATATTAATAAACGTTTAAAGGGTTTTATAGAAAAAAAGTATTAATTCAAGATAAACTATGTTATAGAAAAAGTACTAATTCAACAGAAACTATATAAAGATTGTTTCAGTCAATTTGTGATTCAAATGTTGGAGAGGAATTAAAGTGAAATAGTGACCTATTGAAACTAGTTTACCTCTTTTTAGAATAAGCTAACATTAGTGTAAAATTTATGATGTTTTGAACGTCTAAGTAAGCAAGCATGAATTATGATTCCTTTAGCCAAAATATGTAATCATGCAATTTGAAAAATCAATTACTCAAATAAATATTATAGATATTATAAATAGTTTAAAATATAAATAGAAGTGACTGTAATTAGTGAAATTAATTACCCATTACTAAACTAAAACCCTTTATGTCACTAAGGTTTATCTAAACTAACAAACACACACAAAAAGAATGTTAGTCATACAACACCATTTAAATGCACAAAAAAATAGAAGAGCAAATAAATTAAATGGGCTCAGCCCATTTTCTTGGACTGCCCTGCGTTCTGTTTTGCTATTGGGCTTAGGCCCATTTATCAAGGCCCAAATGTCTTTGCGGCCATTTGCATATTATTGGGCTTAAACCCAATAAATTTCTTTACATTCTTTTGTACCGTCCCCGTTTATTGGGCTTTGGCCCAAATTCTTGCTTTCTATTTGTCTGCGGACGGGGGAAGGATAGGAGAGAATTCGTTGGGCTTCGGACCAACACCGAATGCAGAAGATGACAAGTCCCTCGGACTCGTATGCGATGGTCATGCATAAAACGAAAGAAAAAGATTAGTATGTGACCCATATAAAGCTCAACATATATGATGCAAATCCAAAGATAGGCCAACAGCCTTCAACTAAAACGAGATAACTGCCTGTGATTGGTATATTAAACAAGTAATGAGAAAAGAAGTTAAACCAATATAAAGGATCCATGTTCGGATTAGATGTCGACAAAGAGTTTTGATGGTCACACTAGTAACTGAGCAAAGAGCCACATCAATTAAACAACAAACAATCATTAGTCAACAATGTTTGCCAGAGTGATATACGGCGACGGATTCGACCGATAAACGACAAACTACCGATGGTTCGTTATAGTAGACAACGAGAAGGATGATAAGCGACAACAATTATGAAGCAGAAACTCAAATTGAACTAGAGAATATGACAATGCTAGTCTAATAATTAAGCTAAGACAATAAGCTAAACATGTTAGATGGCAGATTGATGAACCATTCTAGCAGCTGAGCTAATAGTGAGATTATCCTAAAATATACAGAGGCACTCCCCAGGAAGAAACACAACATTTAGCAAGCAATCAATCAAATATGCCTACTGAATCCATGTTCAGCATGGCACATACGAGTGCGTGGTGGCAGAAGAATGCAACAAGGGAAACAAAGAGGGTAGGTATAACAGGAGGTAAGTAAAACAACCACAATCATGAGAATTGGACTGAAGGTTCAGCAATTTCTGTTCAGAGAAACAAACAAGAAGAAGAACAGTTGAAAGGGATTTCTAGATATAGGATGCATGATCAAAAGCAAGTGACAATACTAAGCAAGATGAAATGCCATGGAGGCCATATGATTGCACAGAACGAATATACAAAGTGTCTTAACTAGGATAAGCAGGAGAGGAGAGGTACACAAGAGAACAAGTCAAAACAGGAGCAAAATGTTATGCAAAAGCCAGAAGGAAACACTGACACAGAGTAACATTGGTGAGCAGCAACCAAGATGACAGTGAACAGGCAAATTACAACATGTTTGAAGGGGAAGGTTTATGCAAAATTCATTCAAGGATACATGATGACATATCTAGAACAGGGAGGGTGGTAAATCATAATCGATGTAATGACGAGTTCCGGGAGTAAAAAGACAAAGATAAGGTTTGATGTTCATGATACACAAGATGTTTTACTGGATTCGAGTCCGTACGACTAATCAAAACCAAAGAAGTTAAGCAAAGATGAAATCAGATTGCACTCATATGTGACATAACTGGCAAATTTGATGTTTCAGACAACTTTTATCATGTTTGGCAGGACACTCAAACTGGACTACAATTTCCTGACTCAAAACAGGGCAAGTACTTAGCTCATAAGACTGAGGTCTTTAGTATTAAGTAAGCTACTGAAGGTCAAAACAAGTATAAAATAGTTCAAACAACATTTAGGCACAAACCAGACCTTAAACTATCATTGATATGTCCTAACCACCAAAAAAATCGATAAGTGCACAGATATTGACTAATCACTTGAGTTGGAGGAAGTTTTTGAGCTTAGTTTTTAGGACCAAGACCAAACATCACATGGACATATACAAGATTCAGATTGAAACCCACACAAGGTTACCCTTCATATCATGGAACTACACTAAGTAAATAGATACAAACATGCTAATGTCCAACTCTTACCTATGTTAGATAAGAATGACACCTATAACTAACACAAACAAACAACATTTCAATATAGGCTGAAGCTAAATGATAACATAGACAAACCACTAGCACATGAACCTTCTCATAATCAGATACGTACTAGAGGTAGTCAAAGTAACCAAGTAAATGTCTTACTTTGGATCAACAGGCTAAAACACAAACATGACTCAAATGCAGATTTACAAGGTATATGGCTGACCAGGTTAGAACAAACAACATTATAACCAGTGTCTAATAATAAGGTCATGCAATGTACTCCACTGAATGTGTACAGACAGAAAGGAGACCATTTCTCAGATTCTCTTAGCAAATGAATATTTAAGCTGATGTTATTTGGTCTTGATAGCTTGAAGGGAACAGTCTCTTTACAAGTTCATATAATGTGTTTAAGACAACATGCAATATTTTTCTGAGGAAGAAATATGTACAGGTACAGGGGAAATCTATCTTCGAAAAGGAGAACACCATATACAAGTTCAACATTTATACACTAGCATGGTCTTATGAATGATTAAGTAAACTAGATTCAACTAGGGCTAAAAATAGGACCAGACAGCTAATCTTTCCACATTCATACAAATGAGTTAAAAGAAAAACCAATCCTTTTATTTCGAACGAGATCGAAACTTAAGACTACTTTGAACGAATTGTAAACAGATTAGCAGGCTTAAGCACAATTCGTCATTGAGCACATGTGAGTAGAAAGAAAGGATCATACTCAAGCAAAATAAAAAAAATATAAAAAAAAATACACCAAATCAGTGTATCCTTCATAAACAGATTAGAAATCACCCATATCTTAACTCTATTATAGAATAAACAACTAATCCAGAATACATGTTTCCCACAGACCGATTACATAATGCTTAGGGATATATTTAAACTCAACAAAGCTAAACTAACAAATGGTGATGCTTAACATAATAGACTATGACGCATAGAGTATATAATGACAATCTCGGGAATAATTCACGCGGTTAAATAAACCAAATTAACACAACATATTGACACATACTTAACTATTAAACAGACACAACCATTTAATTATGCTAGCACATAGACATATTTCACAGAACCACAAACTGAACTTAACACATCAATATACTAAATCATACTGAAAGTAAACTAAGCGAACACATAATGACTAAGAAATTGAAAATACCAAAATAAAGACAAAAAGGGGTGCATCACGGACCTTCTTTGGGTGCAGTGAACTGAGGCGTCGAGGTCTCGAATCTACTCCTCTGTTACGAACAGATCCGAAACTCACACAAATGAATTCGAAGATTTCTGTCGTGGCTAAAGTCCAGCAAGACAGAATAAGTGTTTAAACAGTCCTAGAGTTGGGAAATGTAGCTTTAAAAGAATGAAAATTGTGAAATGCTAGGGATTTCTGGGTACTCTCCGAAAATGTTGAATAATCCCTTCCCGCGGCTAAAGTTCACCGGAGAAGGAAGAATCAAGTGTGGTAGATAGTGGTGTCCCTCCAAAACACTGAATAATTCCCCCCTTTAAGATTCAATTCCCACCCAGATTTATAGGGTTTCGTTTGGTTTAAGAAAGAGAGAGAGGGAGGAGCGGAGGAGCGTAGGTGGTGGGGGTGAAGAAATGATGAAGGGGAGCGGAGTGCGGCGGTGAGTGGAGGAGTGGGGTCGTCGGTGAGTGGAGGGGAGCGGAAGAGGAGCGTGGGAGAGAGAGAGAAAGATGGTAGGGTAGAGAGAGAGAGAGGGAGAGAGAGAGAGAGAGAAGAGGAGAGGAGGGGTTTAGGTTTTAGAAAATAAAATGGGCCGGTCGGTGAATATGTGGGCTGGATTGGGTCGGGTTGGTGTAGGAATTGGGCACCAAATATTGTAAGAAAATATAGGTTAATTATTAAAATGTGGGTTGATTATTTGGTAGGAGAATAATGTGGGAAATTTGATTATTTGGCCGAAAATTGTGGATCTTTCCTCCTCTATTTGATTATTCTTGGGCTTCTAATTTAATAACTAGTACAACATATACTATGTGAAGACACTTAATGATTAATATGTGGAAAAATTAGAATTTAACAAAGTGTTGTCTTGTAATTAATTTGGCGGGTTCGACCCCGAAAATGAAACGATGACTAACCGTTTAAAATTTGTGATAAAATAATGCTCATAATGTTAAAAAATAAAATTAGTGATACTAATAGTAGTAGTAATAAAAATAATAAAGTATTTAACTTGTCAGTAAATTTAGAAACCCGATTAAATTAAATAAAGGAGGGACAAAATTGGGTGTCAATGATGCCCTCTTCGACCGGAGACGATGTAAGAGTTTTCGGCGACGTAAAGAGTGTAATTTTGCTCCGACCAACAAATACGAACCGTCGAGAGAATGTTATTTATGGATTTATAACTGCAAGGGTTGTGGATAGGTGACGAGAATGGAACATATGCTTATAGCCTCCTAATTATAAATGTGGCGCGCAACACACCCTTAAGTAGGACTCTACTAGACACGATGTAAATTCTCATCACGTACTCGGTTTCACCGGGACCTAAACATTTGGCCAAAGGACCGAAGAAAGACCGTCGGTATAATCGGCCATCCACCAAGGCAAAACCGCTTTTTGCCCAGTGACCGTGATTCCTTTGGGTCGTTGGGGGAGCTTTCCATCTTGCAAATAGTCGATGTATTTGTTGCGCCATCTAAGTTAAACCCATGTGTTTATTTAAAAGCCGTTCTTTTCCAATTTTCAATCCCGTTCCGGGAATTTCCCCTTCCAAGACCCCCCCGGGCCCAAAGCTCCTCGCGGGCCCCTTCCCGGACATTCAGGGGCCATTTTTTTAAATCGGTAAGTATGACCCCCAAGAAATTTTCCCTTGCCTTTT
>NC_081348.1:33488990-33499370 GCF_029784015.1 Lycium ferocissimum | reverse complement strand
AAGAGGAAGAAGAAAATACATTTTTAAAATACACAAACCATGATAGATTCAGTGACTTCGTGAAATATTCAACTTGACAAGCATGTTGGATTACTCGGGGATCCTATCGACCCAATGATTTCAAGCTATTATGTTTGTTTGATTTATTTTTTCCCAAAATTTAAAAAAGTGCATGGAGATCAAGAAGGATAAAATGAATGAAATTCTTTCAATCAAAATATTATTTTCTAGCATGTCTTGGCGTAAACAATTAGATAAAACACAAGTGAACAATGTTCCTCCATTCTCATTATTGGGTTGGCATTTTGTTATCCTCCCTTCCTAATTTCGAGTTTATGATCATCATTATTTGAAACAAGGCTCATTATTCGAATAATTAGTTACTAAAATTATTCCATCTACTACATTAGTTGAATCTATCCGATTAGTTCCTATCGGCGAAATTAGGTTAAGAGAAACAAAATCTTGGTACTAGTTTTGACTTTTGAGCATCTACGTGAATAAGAACACGAGTTGTAGAAGAAGCAATAGAGTAGAAGAGTAAAAAAATTACTTTTCTTGCTGTAAAACAAAACAAACTATTGTTGAATAATATATGAAAAATGAGGACAAAATTAAATAAACAGTGCTTTGGACCGGCGAGGACTCCTTTTGAGTACTTTAAAGTAAAAGGCCAAATTTACCTCCGTACTGGCAGCATTTATATTTACTCCTAATAAGTTATTCTACTAACCCGTATTCTTACCATTAATAAAATATTAACATTTATCCCTAACCTAACTGCTCACCACCGTAGTGTCACCCTCACGTCATTAAAATTCAGCGCCTAAAAGCCTAGTCACCGTTTTTCATTAATTTACCAACGAATTAAATTCCCGATCCTCCCTAAAATAAAATCTACCCATTCCTCACCCAATTAAACCCCAAAACCCTTTTTCGAATTGTCAAGCTTCTCAAACCTATTTTGTCGTAGCTTTAGTTTCCTTTCAACAATTATTTCCAATCAGTGATGAAACATCAACCTAATTATCAAAATATAAGCCTCGTTTGATTTATACTAGCCCAAGTGACAATTCTTACTCGTTTTCAACAAGAAAATCCATCAAAAACATCAGTGATACAAGACCAATTCCATCGAGCTTCATGAAAACGCAGGGCTCAACATCGCGGAGGTCCACATGTGATGGCCTTCAAGATATGGGAGATAGCTGATCGAAGGCTTTTAAAAGTTCAAGTCCCAAGGCTTGCCTCTTAAAGTGGCTACAATTGCAAGTTCGGATTCAAGGCCAAGATGGCTATTTCATGCGGCTATTTGTGTATGGCTACTTTGCGCAAGAATACATGATTGCAAGAAGGCCACGCACGATGTGCCGATTACGTCATCTACGGCAAAGGAGGACGTGTTTGGCCATCAAGGCAAATCAATCAAGACTACACGGCAAGACCACCCAAACAAGGCCCTTACTATTGCCGTAGCATCGTAATCGCTATTGCCTTTTTTACTTAGCTTGATATATATAGCTTGTCTTTTATTTGATTGAGGGACTCTTTGATGAATTATGAATATTTTGAGTGTTTTTAGGGTTATCTCTAGAGAGAGGAAACTTGCGAGAGGCTCTTGGTAGCTTGTGATTCTTGTGTTGTCGAGAGGTCGGCTAATGTTTTGATTCGATTCTCAGCGTCAACTTAGTTAATTCCGTGTTTCTTTAGATGATAATTTAGAGGTCTTAGTTTTATATAACTTTGGTTGCTAAATTGAATCTTAAGTTGTGTCAAATTATCTATCTTTTCTTTTCTTTTTGTTTATCTTCTTAATTTCCTCGTTTCCGATCCGTTATTGTATCAATCGCATTTAGGTTGGCGCGCAAGAAGCCATGCATGCAAGGTTGATTAGTAGGGCCATCTTAAGTGCAGGGGACGTGGTTCGCTATCAAGGCAAATCCTTTGAATGGAAGACTACACTATGGTCGTTGGTTCAAGGTACAAGGTAATATCCCATCGCAATTTTTTATACCACGTTTTATATACGTATAAAATAATTCCTAATAAATTTATACCTTGTACCAAACGTGGTATAAAAATTAGCGCCGGAATAGCTCACCTTATACCTTCTTAACCCACCTTATATCGGGATTATTTTATACCATCTTTTAGATGGTATAAAATAATCCCACTATATGGGATAAATTAGTCCCGGGATTATAATCCCGGGACTATTTCGACTAGCAACCAAACGACCCCTAAGAAGACTAGCCAAACAAGGCCCTTACTTCATTAAGGGGTAGCATTGTAATTGCCTATTAGTCTCTTTTACTTAGCTTGTATATAAGCTATTTTTTATTCGATCGGTGGACTTTTACTTAACGATGAATATTTTTGAGTGAAATACCTAGCGGGATGTTTTGTAATGTTGAAAGCCGTGGGCCACTTTTGGTGACTACGGTATTTGAAAATCCACTATGGGATGATAACACTCTTCCCTATGACGGAGATCCTCGAGGAATTGTGATCCACTTATCGGGGAGTGGGAAGTGTTCAAAAGTAGCATGTGAAACTTGTCCGCAAATTGCTAATTCTTCCTTAGGTGTTCCGAATAGTAGTAGTATCGACTACGCTCTTGAGTTTCATAGTGAAACTACATTCGAGGACACCCTAGATGAAGTTATTTTGCGTGACACCTTTCTTTATTATCTTTTTGCATATGATGACATTCATGATCTTTTGGGAGCGCATCTTACAGGCGGGTCCCATCGGGTCCTCATTATTACCTTGCCCGTGATACGGGTATTGTTACACCCAATTTGTCCCTCCTTTATTTAATTTAATCGGGTTTCTAAATTTACCGACAAGTTAAATACTTTATTATTTTCATTGCTACTACTATTAATATCGCTACTTTTATTTTTAACATTACGAGTATTACTTTATCATAAATTTTAAGCGGTTAGTCATCGTTTCATTTTCGGGTTTGGACCCGTCAAATTAATTACAAGACAACGCTTTGTTAAATCATTATTTTTCTACATATTAATCATTAAGTGTCTTCACATAGTATATGTTGTACTAGTTATTAAATTAGAAGCCCAAGAATAATCAAATAGGAGGAAAGATCCACAAATTTTCAGCCAAATAAACCCCACATTATTCTCCTACCCAAATAATCAACCCACATTTTAATTAATTACAATATTTCTAGCCCAATTCCTACACCACCTACTCCACCCACATATTCACCCGAATTTTATTTTCCTAAAACCCCCTATCTCCCTCTCTTTCTCTCTCTCTCTTCCCTCTCTCTCTCTCTCTCTCTCTACCCTACCCTCTTTCTCTCTCTCTCTCCCACGCTCCTCTTCCGCTCCCCTCCACTCACCGACGACCCCACTCCTCCACTCACCGCCGCACTCCGCTCCCCTTCATCATTTCTTCACCCCCACCACCTACGCTCCTCCGCTCCTCCTCTCTCTCTTTTCTTAAACCAAACGAAACCCTATAAATCAAAGGGAATTGAATCTTAAAGGGGGAATTATTCAAGAGGTTTTGGAGGGATACCACTATCTACCACACTTGATTCTTCCTTCTCCGTGAACTTTAGCCGCGGGAAGGGATTATTCAACATTTTCGGGAGAGTAGCACCCGGAAATCCCTAGCATTTCACAATTTTCATTCTTTTAAAGCTACATTTCCCAACTCTAGGACTGTTTAAACACTTATTCTGTCTTGCTGGACTTTAGCCACGACAGAAATCTTTGAATTCATTTGTGTGAGTTTCGGATCTGTTCGTAATAGAGGAGTAGATTCGAGACCTCGACGCCTCAGTTCACTGCACCCAAAGAAGGTCCGTGATGCCCCCCTTTTTGTCTTTATTTTGGTATTTTCAATTTCTTAGTCATTATGTGTTCGCTTAGTTTACTTTCAGTATGATTTAGTATATTGATGTGTTAAGTTCAGTTTGTGGTTCTGTGAAATATGTCTATGTGCTAGCATAATTAAATGGTTGTGTCGTTTAATAGTTAAGTATGTGTCAATATGTTGTGTTAATTTGGTTTATTTAACCGCGTGAATTATTCTGAGATTGTCATTATATACTCTATGCGTCATAGTCTATTATGTTAAGCATCACCATTTGTTAGTTTAGCCTGTTGAGTTTAAATATATCCCTAAGCATTATGTAATCGGTCTGTGGGAAACATGTATTCTGGATTAGTTGTTTATTCTATAATAGAGTTAAGATATGGGTGATTTCTAATCTGTTTGTGAAGGATACACTGATTTGGTGTATTTTTTTTATTTTGCTTGAGTATGATCCTTTCTTTCTACTCACATGTGCTCAATGACGAATTGTGCTTAAGCCTGCTAATCTGTTTACAATTCGTTCAAAGTAGTCTTAAGTTTCGATCTCGTTCGAAATAAAAGGATTGGTTTTTCTTTTAACTCATTTGTATGAATGTGGAAAGATTAGTCATCTCGGTCCTATTTTTAGCCCTAGTTGAATCTAGTTTACTTAATCATTCATAAGACCATGCTAGTGTATAAATGTTGAACTTGAATATGGTGTTCTCCTTTTCGAAGATAGATTTCCTCTGTACCTGTACATATTTCTTCCTCAGAAAAATATTGCATGTTGTCTTAAACACATTATATGAACTTGTAAAGAGACTGTTCCCTTCAAGCTATCAAGACCAAATAACATCAGCTTAAATATTCATTTGCTAAGAGAATCTGAGAAATGGTCTCCTTTCTGTCTGTACACATTCAGTGGAGTACATTAACTGTGCATGACCTTATTATTAGACACTGGTTATAATGTTGTTTGTTCTAACCTGGTCAGCCATATACCTTGTAAATCTGCATTTGAGTCATGTTTGTGTTTTAGCCTGTTGATCCAAAGTAAGACATTTACTTGGTTACTTTGACTATCTCTAGTACGTATCTGATTATGAGAAGGTTCATGTGCTAGTGGTTTGTATATGTTATCATTTAGCTTCAGCCTATATTGAAATGTTGTTTGTTTGTGTTAGTTATAGGTGTCATTCTTATCTAACATAGGTAAGAGAGGTTGGACATTAGCATGTTTGTATCTATTTACTTAGTGTAGTTCCATGATATGAAGGGTAACCTTGTGTGGGTTTCAATCTGAATCTTGTATATGTCCATGTGATGTTTGGTCTTGGTCCTAAAAACTAAGCTCAAAAACTGCCTCCAACTCAAGTGATTAGTCAATATCTGTGCACTTATCTGATTTTTGGTGGTTAGGACATATCAATGATAGTTTAAGGTCTGGTTTGTGCCTAAATGTTGTTTGAACTATTTTATACTTGTTTTGACCTTCAGTAGCTTACTTAATACTAAAGACCTCAGTCTTATGAGCTAAGTACTTGCCCTGTTTTGAGTTAGGAAATTGTAGTCCAGTTTGAGTGTCCTGCCAAACATGATAAAAGTTGTCTGAAACATCAAATTTGCCAGTTATGTCACATATGAGTGCAATCTGATTTCATCTTTGCTTAACTTCTTTGATTTTGATTAGCTGTACAGACCAGATCTGTAAAACATCTTGTGTATCATGAACATCAAACCTTATCTTTGTCCTGTTTTACTCCTGGAACTCTGTATTACTGATTATGATTTACCACCCTCCCTGTTCTAGATATGTCATCATGTATCCTTGAATGAATTTTGCATAAACCTTCCCCTTCAAACATGTTGTAATTTGCCTGTTCACTGTCATCTTGGTTGCTGCTCACCAATGTTACTCTCGTGTCGTTGTTTCATTCGTTTTTGCATAACATTTTGCTCCTGTTTTGACTTGTTCTCTTGTGTACCTCTCCTCTCCTGCTTATCCTAGTTAAGACACTTTGTATATTCGTTCTGTGCAATCATATGGCCTCCATGGCATTTCATCTTGCTTAGTATTGTCACTTGCTTTTGATCATGCATCCTATATCTAGAAATCCCTTTCAACTCGTTCTTCTTCTCTTGTTTGTTTCTCTCGAATGTAAATTGTCAACCTTCACCCAATTCTCATGATTGTGGTTGTTTTACTTACCTCCCGTTATACCTACCCTCTTTGTTTCCCTTGTTGTATCTTTCTCCGCCACCACGCACTCGTATGTGCCATGCGTCGAACATGAATCCAGTAGGCATATTTGATTGATCGCTTGCTGAATGTTGTGTTTCTTTCGGGGAGTGCCTCTCGTATATTTTAGGATAATCTCACTATTAGCTCACCGTTAGAATGGTTCATCAATCTGCCATCTAACATGTTTAGCTTATTGTCTTAGCTTAATTATTAGACTAGCATTGTCATATTCTCTAGTTCAATTTGAGTTTCTGCTTCATAATTGTTGCTGCCTGTCACTGCTGTTGTTTACTATAACGAACCATCGGTAGTTTGCTGTTTATCTGACTGAATCCCTGCTGCCGTATATCACTCTGGCAAACATTGTTGACTAATGATTGTTTGTTGTTTAATTGATGTGGGCTGCTGCTCAGTTACTAGTGTGACCATCAAAACTCTTTGTCGACATCTAATCCGAACATGGATCCTTTATATTGGTTTAACTTCTTTTCTCATTACTTGTTTAATATACCAATCACAGGCAGTTATCTCGTTTTAGTTGAAGGCTGTTGGCCTATCTTTGGATTTGCATCATATATGTTGAGCTTTATATGGGTCACATACTAATCTTTTTCTTTCGTTTTATGCATGACCATCGCATACGAGTCCGAGGGACTTGTCATCTTCTGCATTCGGTGTTGGTCCGAAGCCCAACGGAATTCTCTCCTATCCTTCCCTGTCCGCAGCACAAATAGAAAGCAAGAATTTGGGCCAAAGCCCAATAAACAGGGACAGCCCACAGCAGCAATGTAAAGAAATTTATTGGGCTTAAGCCCAATAATATGAACAGTTCGCAGCATTTGGGCCTTGATAAATGGGCCTAAGCCCAATAGCAAAAGCAACGCAGTAGATGTCCAAGAAAATGGGAAATGAGCCCATTTAATTTATTTGCTCTTCTATTTTTTGTGCATTTAAATGGTGTTGTATGACTAACATTCTTTTGTGTGTGTTTGTTAGTTTAGATAAACCTTAGTGACATAAAGGGTTTTAGTTTAGTAATGGGTAATTAATTTCACTAATTACAGTCACTTCTATTTATATTTTAAACTATTTATAATATCTATAATATTTATTTGAGTAATTGATTTTTCAAATAGCATGATTACATATTTTGGCTAAAGGAATCATAATTTATGCTTGCTTACTTAGAAGTTCAAAACATCATAAATTTTACACTAATGTTAGCTTATTCTAAAAAGAGGTAAACTAGTTTCAATAGGTCACTATTTCACTTTAATTCCTCTCCAACATTTGAATCACAAATTGACTGAAACAATCTTTATATAGTTTTACATGAATTAGTACTTTTTCTATAACATAGTTTATCTTGAATTAATACTTTTTTTTTTCTATAAAACCCTTTAAACGTTTATTAATATTTACAAATGACTGTTCTAAATTTATTAATCGGCTTAATTCATTTTTCCCCAAATACATATAAACATTATACATTCCGTTTCTTTAGTTTATTATAGTTAAACTTTTTTTTATGAAATCACTACTTTTTAGAGTTTTACTTTAAACAACATTTTACTTCTATTTATAACTTTAGCAATACTTTCAAGATACTTTCTTAAATATTTAAAATACTATATCCACACTTAGCCTAACTAATCATAAGTCCGGTCGGTTAACCATTGTTAATGGGTCTTAAAGGATGCCTAATACCTTCCCTTTAGGATAATATAGAACCCTTACCTAGAATCACATTTAAGGTGCAATTAACGGAGGTTTAGTTTTAACTACTTAGTTAGCATTTAGGTGTCCTAATTCCCGTTAAATTAATTAGGTGGCGACTCCTTAAAATAAAAAACAAAATTAGGAATCACCAATATTATGTTGTCGCTTAACCCTAAGTTAAAATGGGGTATAACATGTATCTTTTCCCTTTGACCCGGTAAGTCTTAGCTTGGTGTGAATGGTATTATTTTGCAATTGAGGATCATTTGTATTGCCCCGCCAACTTGGTGTCTTGACACCATTGGCTCTTTTAGAATATCCTATTTCTTAATCTTTTGTTAGGCCAAGCTCTTAGTGCTTTCTACTGAGAGCTTAAGTTGCTTGAAAATGGTCGACACTTGACTATATCACAAATTTGTTCTTACTTGGCATGGTGGTAGGTTAGTCCACCTTAACGCTAACCCCATCCGTTGAGGACTTGTTATTTGTTTGTCTCCTTTAATATGTTTTGCAAGGTTTAGATTCGAGGACGAATCCTTTTCAAGAAGGGAGAATGATACAAGACCAATTCCATCGAGCCTTCGTAAAAATGGAGTCTTTGAAGATCATGGGAGGTCCACACAGTGACGGCACTTCGATAGATAGCTTGGATGGAAGGCTTTAAAGTTCAAGTCCCAAGGCTTGCCCTGCTAAAGTGGCTACAATTGCAAGCTTGGGGGATTCAAGGCAGGAAGATGGCTATTTGCGCAAAGGGCTATTTGTGCGGTGGCTACTTTGCGCAAGGAGGGTTATGATTGCAAGAAGGCCATGCATGCAAGGTTGATTAGAGGGCCGTCTATACGCAAAGAGGGTCGTGTTTGGCCATGGAAGGCAAATTTCGAATTGAAGACTACGGTAAGAAGGTAACAAACAGCGACCTTACTTCTATTGAGGTAGCATCGTAATCGCTATGTACCTTCTTTACTTGGCTTGTATATATAGCTTGTCTTTATTTGATTGAGGGACTTTTGATGAATTATGAATATTTTGAGTGTTTTAGGGTTATCTCTAGCAGAAACTTGTGAGAGCCTTTGTTGCAGCTTCTTGTTGATTCTTGTGTTGTTGAGAGGTTGGTTGCTTGGGATTCGATTATTTGAGGTCAATCTTAAGAATTTGGTGCTTTTTTAGATGATAATTTAGTATGCTTAGTTTTATATAACTTTGGTTGCTAAATTGAATCTTAAGTTGTGTCAAATTATCTATCTTTTCTTTCCCTTTTTGTTTATCTTCTTAATTTCTCGTTTCCGCATCCGTTATTATCCGTATCAATCGTATTTGAAGTGTTCAAAATCTACCTTTTAACATTGGATTATCTAGCACTGATCTTCGTTGTGATTCTACTGTTCTTCGCTGAAAAGAACAAAGCTACAATTCATCGGAGTTGTAATGGGTTCAAGCTGATATGCAACGAGTACGGAACAAAACTTTTAGCTTCCAATAAGAGTAGTAAAGTACAATAGTTCACTGGGGAGCAGAAACTAAATGTGAAAGAGATGGGAATAGAGGTTTACAGTAATGGGGAGGCGTAGTGGTAGTGGGGTCTACACTTACCAGAAAATGATTAAATGGGTAATGAAGGTTGGGGAGATAGAGTTTTGGGGTTTAATTTGGTGGTTAATGGGTCGGGCTTTATTCTGAGGCGGGTCAATATAATTCATTGATAAATTCATGAAAAATGGTGACTAGGATTCTAGGTAGACAATTTTAATGACGTGGTGAAGCCACACTAGCAAGTAGTTTGGACAGGGGGTAATATTAATATTTTATTAACGGTAAGGATACAGATTATTAGAATAACTTACTAGGGATAAATGCAAATCTTTTCTCAAAGTACAAGGATAAATATAACCTTTTTTCCTTTTTAAATTTAACATAGAGTTAGCAAGTGACTTAAGATGAAGATGATATACTTAAAATAAAATAAAAAGGCCCTGCCCCCACGATGTGAAATGCATAGATAGTCAATTTCAAGACCCCCATTTAAGCTTCAATCGGAGCTCCTAAATTCTTGTAAGTTTAGTCGCTCTTAAATGAACTTTAGACCTGCGAGTCTGAAGTTAAACATATACGTCTGAGATTTGATTTCACAAGTCTAACTTAAGACAATTTTGCAAGCAAGAAATTTCAATTATTTTTGTATGAAGTTCAGGTCATGTATGATTGACCTTGTCATTTTGCATGAACTTCTGGCCATGTTTAACGGAACTTCACGTATATATGACTAAACTTTAGGCAAGTTTACATG
The DNA here is from genome assembly GCF_029784015.1 of Lycium ferocissimum. NCBI lineage: Eukaryota > Viridiplantae > Streptophyta > Magnoliopsida > Solanales > Solanaceae > Lycium > Lycium ferocissimum. The sequence continues at coordinate 33,489,291 of NC_081348.1, read as the reverse complement.
AAGTTTAGAGATTCTACCCTTAAACTTTGTTGTTTGTTCATCGAATTCTATGTTCCATTAGGGCCCATGTCCTATATATATATATATGGTTTGTGAATTTGATATTTCTTCTCCCATCTATTAAGCATTTCACAATAATGAGTCTCCAACTTTTGTTGATTTGTTGTCATAATTCCAAAGGTCTTTAAGTTTGCCATTCATCATGTTGTGTTGAAATTTCAACAAGAAGTTTTTGCTCCAAATTTGATCTTAATTATCTTAAATCAATTACAAATTTGATATCCAACCTTCTAATGTCCCT